>NW_011499850.1:497625-568689 GCF_000495115.2 Populus euphratica | reverse complement strand
GTTCCTCTTTTTTGTCCCCCCCCCCCCCCCGTATCAGGATAAATTGCCTTTTCTTTTTTCCTATGAAAGAGGAGGCTTTTCTTTTCTTTTTCCGAAAAGATCAAATATTCATTGATGGGGAAGTTTTATGATCGAGCCTTGTGACTGTCTGTTAGGTGGTTGAGGCATAATCAGATGCAGTCCCATCCTGGAGAAACTTTCCATGTGTTAAAAATGGAAGGAGATGACTGTACTGGTTCACGTTACACAGGTCATTTGAATAGCTCCCTTCAGGAACCAATTGAAGTTTCTTCTTCCTCAAATGAGGGTAACTCTGGTGATGCATGGGATATAGATGACCAATCAATTGAAGATTCCTCTAAACAGTTGGTTCTTTATGACCCTTTGGCTAATGATGCTGGTGAAATTGAACCTGTTCCTCAACCGATCCTGTCCCACCATCCATTTAGAAAATACTCAGACCTGAATGTGCCTTCTAGAGTTTTGCCATCTGTAGGAGCTTTTACTGTGCAATGTGCCAAATGTTTCAAGTGGAGGCTCATCCCAACAAAACAGAAGTATGAAGAATTACGGGAACATATTCTGGAAGAGCCTTTTTTTTGTGAAACTGCTCGTGAGTGGCGGCCTGATATATCATGTGATGATCCAACAGACATTGATCAAGATGGGAGTAGGCTGTGGGCAATTGATAAACCTAACATTGCTCAGCCCCCTCCCGGGTGGCAAAGGTTGCTGAGAATCAGGGGTGAAGGAAGTACCAAATTTGCAGATGTGTACGTGTACCATTTTTTTTTGAAACACGTGGTTTGTTCTATACTATAATCTAATTTCACTCATTATGGTTTCCATTTATGGAAACCTATCAAGAACCTTAAAGCCTTCCATGTCTCTAAGAGCACATGCAACTCCGCGTCAACTGTAGTTGAGTATTATGTAGAATATTCTTTTAATGATTCAAGTCTTAATTGATGACGATGACTAATTTTGTAATGTCATTTGGCTACACTATTATGACCGCTCTCTCCCTCTTTTCTATCAGTTGAAAATGTAGATTTATTCACTTCGCACTGTCCTCTTAATCAGTTTTCCCATTTTTTGATATTCACATGTCTGCATCGAGATCTATAGCTGTTCCAGTCTGGAAACTTCTACCATCATGATTTCTTCATTATATGCCTTTTGATTTCCCTTCTCTATTTTTCAGGTACTATCAAGCACCGTCAGGCAAGAGACTTCGCTCAATGGTGGAAATCCAAAAGTATGTTGACTCCTCTTGCTTGAATATTCCTATATTGCAATAGCTCAGACCCCTTGTTTATCACACTTGAGCTAATCTCTATGTATAATGCTAGATAATCTTTTGGTGATCTTTGTTTTAGGTGTTAAATCTCTTGATTTTGCAGGTACTTAATTGAACATCCCGAGTATATGAGAGATGGCTTAACTCTCGCACAGTTTTCATTTCAAATACCAAAGCCTCTGCAGGAAAACTATGTGAGAAAAAAGCGTCCTCGTTTATCAGCTTCATGTGATGATGCTAGACCTCTTGAACCTGGTGAGGGTATGCAGATAAAATGATTAGCTTTTTACTTGTTAACATGAAGTGAAGGGAATTCTTGGTGAACTGGCTCAGTTTTCTAACTCAGTGATGCAAACTTCCATCAATTTTAACTTTCGACACAGCCATAAATCTGAAGGAATGAAGTTCTGTATTCAGACTCGACTAAATTTTGTCTTCTCACTTCTCACCTTAGGGTCTGCATGACTAAAGCATCTGAAGCAATTTAAATGAAATTTGCCCCTTTTCATTTAGTTCTCTAAAGTTGCCACACGTTTTATGGAGGATTGCAAAAGTTGCATGGTTTGAAGTTTCTAATTCCCTTGGTTAGGATGTTTTATTTTTTATTTTTTTCAATGTAGATTTTTTCCCAGTTCTACATGAAACATATATAAAGTTATTTAAATATGTGAGGGCCAGACCATACTGCTACCAGTATGCTTTTGCATTCCAAAGAGGCCTCAAGCACCATTCTCTTCACTTTTTCAATGAATTCTAATCTGGGCCTGTCTTCAAAGAACAACAAAGTTGATTACACCGTTTTTTGAGTTTTATTTTTCTTGTGAGGTGAAAACTGAAACTGATCTGTCTAATATATGTACCATGTGTGGGTTCCTTGCATTACTGCAGTGCACTCTTGCTGCTCCATGTAAGGAGGGGAGTATATTTTGTGGTCAATCCATGAAACCCAACACTATTCAGGTTGGATTGATTCTGTATTTAGATCATCTGGGTCTATGTGGTTCTGGAACGTGGGAGCTGTCTCAATGGAATTGGTAATGGGGTGAGGCATTGGATAAACCAATCTAACCTAAGCATATAAATTGTTACGTGTGTTGAGAAACTCTTACCACTTGTTTCTTTAGGTGGAGTCCTTATCATGAATTAATGAGTATTTAGTGTTTTTTATTTAATTTCATCATATCCATGGTTTTAGACTACCTGGAAAGAATTCTTCATGGAGTGGGTTGGTTATGACTTTTGATTGATTAATGGGTGGTCCTGGGGAGAATTATATGAGAATCTGTTGCACGACTGGATTAACCTCGTGGTCAGACTGCTGGCTTAACTTGCTTGGGACTTTCTACTGAATTCAAGATAGCATTCCTGAAGGCATCTTCTGCTGCATAAAGAATTCATGTGAAAACCTACTAATGACATATCCTTGTTTTTGCTGCAGCAAATCCCCTTACATGGGTTGGTCCAGGTGATTGTACAGAACTCCAGCTCGGCCGGCCAGCAATCCTACCTCCACCCTTGATTCAGTCCTCTGCTTATCTTCCTTTCTACTGGCCAGTAAAGAAGAAAGCAAGGACACCATCGAAACGGAGTCACAGGACTAATCCAGTGTGCAGTCTGGATGAACCGAAAGTTGAAGAGCCTGATCAATCTAGAAATAGTGATTGTGATTTGTGAGGCTTGCTCCTGATCCTTTTGGATGACTCAATGTCACAGTTTGTGTCTTGCTTCCATGTTTTTCCATGCAATGCTATTTGTTTTTTACCACTAGGTTCTGATGAACCTTTACTGAAAAAAGTGGTAAAATGGGCGGGGGAGGATGCATACTTAGTTGGAATGTATCTTTGTTATGGGGTGCCAAAAAATCATAATGAAGGAAATCTAAATGCTTGGTTCTTTTTATATCCTAGACCAGCCAATGTTTACTTTTTTGTTATTTTGTTCATGTCAGAATTTCTGGGCTTGTTTCACCCTAGATTGAGTACTGGGGCATAGAAATTAGAATCACAAGCACCTGACTGCAGATTTTTCAATTTGACTCAGGATATTATTTTTATCTCCATTTCTACCTTCTTGGTATGCTTTTGCACAAATAACTTGGAAGGGGATAAAGGGTAGTTGTTGAGAAATGAAGACGCAGCGGATCATGGACTGCCCCTATAACATGGGGCTAGTGACCTGAGCCATGATCCTTGTGTTGTTGCCATGGTTATATTGGAATTAAGATTCGAATTGAGAGTGGAAGACAGGAAAGGTAAGAAGGTGTAGAGCATAAATGGGGACAAACCTGTTCAGAAAAAAAAGGAGGTATATTACAAGTGGTCGATTCATGATCTTCAGATTATATCAACAACGAAATCATGCAATATGTAGGGATGATCATACCTAATTATGATTAGAACTCAATTAAAGAGTATGATTAAAATTATACAAGAACCACAATATTCAAAACATTAATCATATCTATCTGGCAGGTTGCTAGCACCTCCACTTCTCTCGTTTGCTATGCCTCCTCTTTGCTCACTGCATTTTGCTTTATATTTGGGCTCCAAAAAAGTGATTCTTCCATATCAATACCGGCAGCAGCATTATTCTGGTAGGGGGGAGGGAGGGCGGGGCGGTGGGGGCTTATCATATGATACTGACATGCTCCATGTTCCTACACTAATGCCACAAGTATCAAGTCAATGCCCAAAATTACAGCAAATAATAAAACGAACTTGTTGACAGATACAAATGAAGAAAGATGCATCGAACCCTGCATTTAGAAGCCATTGCCATCTAAAGTTGAATTCTACCCCTTTGTCATTAGCCGTCACATGCATGTTAAAGGGAAGATATGGAAGTTGAAAGTGGTTGAAGCTGTTATTTTGAATGGTTCATTAGTATAGGGTCTGCAAAACACATCTTCACGCAATTGGAGCAGAAATCTGATAGAGAAAAGAGCCTAGCATAGTAAAGATTTCATCAATGTTCACAGATGACAAGCTTTGGTGTCTCCTACTTAAGGATGAACTTGTGGCACATGCACAACAGGTTTCATGTTCACGTAGACAGCTCTTACAGAGCAACCAACAGTCTTTAACCATCTTAGCGAAGCACCAACAGCTAGTCTTATCAGAACCCCATGACCTGAATTTGAAGTTCCAGTCTCTGACACCACAGGAAAGTAATTTCTTCTCTTGTCAATTGCCTCCAACAGGGGAAACAAGAAATCAACAGAGCTCTTGACTTAGCGCGTCTTTTGTCACACATCACAGATAACTATGGAAGAGAGATGAGAATTGGAAGCTCCAGTAACAACAGCACCTTTCCTTCTAACTTCCAGCAGATAATTCAAAGCCCTTTCTGTAATAATCTCACCAGGAATAATTACAGGGATCCCTGGTGGGTATGGACATATAAGCTCACCACAGACCTTGCCAAGGCTCTCTCTGATACTCACTCTCCTTTTATTTGCAAAAAAGGCATCTCTTGGATTCAAACTGATACAAATATCATTGAAGGGTGCATGCTCTCTGCTCTCCACCCTCTTTTCCGTGGTTTTGGAATGTGAGGAAGATGTTGGTAGTTTCTTTAATCCTGATACTAACCTTTGATTATGTTCCCTGCATGTTCCAAGGTTTATTGCAAATGTAATAGATTGGGTCCCAACAAGCTCAGAGATGACTCCATGGTCTCTATCTAAAATATCATCTGCTTCATAGCCAGATAAACCAAGTGACCAAAAACCAAGAGTGAGGCGCAAGGGATCAATGGCAGGAAATTCATTGAAGCTCGCCAAGTCAAGCACGCTAATACCAGGAATCTTTTTAATGAGAGTGCTTGCTTCAATTGCCAACTCCAAAGCTTTGTTGAAAACTGTTCCTGGGTTTTCACCAAGTTGAGCTCTAGCAGCATCTAATGATGCTAAAAGCAGATAACTGGGGCTTGTGCTTTGAAGGGTTTGAAGGCACCGACAGATTCTATCTCTGTCTACAATATTCCCAGACATGTGCAACATTGATGACTGTGTAAGGGAACACAGAACTTTGTGAGTAGATTGTACCACCAAATCAGCACCCTGCTTAAGAGCTGAATGAGGCATCTGGGGATGAAATCCTAGGTGTGCTCCATGAGCCTCGTCGACAATCACAGGAATTCCATAAGCATGACAAAGTTGGGAAATCTCACTCAAGTTGCTGCATATACCATGATAAGTAGGTGATGTGATAAAAACTGCAGCTGGTTTTTTACCATCCATCTCCAACTCTTTGATAGCTTTCCCCACCTATAATATGATCCATCTTAAAGATATTATTGGCATGCCATCAGTACAACAAAATTAAATAAACCAAAGGGTCTTATTTAATTAAAACTGAAAGGAATGGTTGGCATCTTTATCTTTCCCCATGAATGTTGAGAGGCTCTAATGTGACGACTGTAAATATACATTTCTTGTTCATACTAAAAAATATGAATGCAAACGTTTTACCATTGTAAGTAACAAAACAATTTTAGAAGGTAGATAGCAACATGTCTTCAGCCAGCCAGGCATCAATCCCCAATGCTCCAACCAATAATATTAATAGACTCACCTGTGACGGAGTGACACCACCAGCAATATCCCATTTACAATCATACCCAGGTATTATGTACTTCGGTATTGCTCCAGATAATACCATAGCAGATATGGCTGATATATGTGAATTGCGAGGGAGAACGATGTGTTCTCCAGGTGAACAAGTTGCCATTACTGCAGCTTGGATTCCACAAGTGGTACCTCCAACAAGAAACCATGTTTCTGAAGATCCAAATAGTTTGGCAGCTTCCATTTGTGCCTCTAAAATGGGCCCCTCCGGTGAAAAGAGGTTGTCAAGCTCTGGAAGCTCAGGTAAATCATGAATAAATGGTCTAAACCCAATAAGCTGTGTTAATGAAGACGGTGCAGCACGCCCTCTATTATGCCCAGGGAAGTGAAAGCTGGCTGCATTTTTTTCAGCTGAAGCTTTCAAAGCACCAACCAATGGAGGAAGGCTGTCTTGCTGACTTATACGAGATCTGGAAATAAGGGATTTATCCTCGGTGACTGACCTGTTTTTCTCTCCTCTGCTTTCTCTATCTCGTTTCTTTTTTGGCTCCAAGGTGCTTCTTTCCTGTAAAGTACATAATCATGATCTCAGCACCTCAACATAATTTAAGAAATGGAGCAGCTTCCCATACACAAATAACACAGAAAAATCCGCTTATCAAATAAACAACAATCCCAAAACCAACATTTAGGGCAAATAGTTTGACTATAAGCACGCATGCATGAGTAATCCATTCATTTCCTAACCATGAAAACGGTGGAAGCCCAAATTATATCATTCAGCAATAAGTTCCTTCACTAATAGATGGAAGGAATTGTGGGGAGAATTAAATAAAACCCAATCGATTTACATCTTGCAAAACCATGATTTTCCATCTTCATTTTTCAACATAAAGCAACAATTTTGTCCACATAGATTCATCCTCCATCATATTCAACCGGGTAAAAACCTGCTTCAAACCTTAAAAGAAGCCTGTAACACTTAAAAATCCATACCAACATAGAAAAGTAGTAGAAAAAACTCCCACAAATTATAATCCTCCCTCCCTGAAACCTAACCTTAAACCTTTGACAATAACAATAATAACCCAGAATCAAGTCCCGCTAAAATTATCGAAGCAAAACAAGACAATGAAGTATAGACCAAAATGTGCAGAGTTAAGTGTTTACAGATGAGATAATCACCTGACAAGTGCAACAAGTGCTTGTTCTTGGTCTCCAAGATACAGAAGTCCATTTCTTGGCAAAACCCAACTGAAGACTCTGTAACGTCAGAGAAACAAAACAAACAGTAACAAACTAAACCGCCCACATTTAGTTATGAAGAAGTAAACATGGTACAGACAGATAACGAGGGAGTTGCAACTTACTTGGTTCAGAAGGGTGGAGCAAGACATTCTTCTTTTGGTCTCGTCTTTTTGCTTGGTGGGCAGTGAGGATAATGTCATATACTCTAGGAGACCACTTTTTCTCTGAAAGATTTAAGCCCCATTTTCAAGATTGGCCCAATGAATAGTCCATATTATGACAAAATTAGTAGTATTTTAAAATATGACATGCGATGCAATTTGTTTTATGCAAAATTAGTAGAAATTATAAATGCTTACTCTATAAAAGAGATACATGAAGAAATAAGAAAGAAAAAATTTAAAATATTTTTTTTCGAGTTTCCATGAAAATATTTTTATAATTTTTAATGGGTACAGATATGATTTTTCTTTTCATTTTTTTATCTCTCCTTAAAGTAAATCATAGAGTAGATATACAAATGATGCTTCTTTTATTACAAAAAATATTTCAAAATTAATTAAAATCAATTATTTCATTTTAATATATTAAATCTTAACTACTATTGATATTAAATAAATTATTAAGTTGGTCAGTTTGCTAAAACAACCATGGAATGTTGTTATTATTGCTTCTTTTATGCATGTGCTTTCCGTATAAATAATTCATTTATTAAGGGATTTGTTTGTTTTAAAAAAAATAATAAGAAAATTATTTAATTTAAGTTATGTCATTAATGATAATTTTAATTAAGTGATTTTACTAATATCACAAAATAGTACTTTATTCTAAATAATTTGAAATGTTTAATCTCGCTGCACAATACGACACCGCATAATAGTTTGTTCCAAATAGTTTGATATATTTAAATCTCACATAACAGCACAGCTCGCATAGCACAACACCATATATGCAGTACAGCAAGTGCAGCAGGGACGAACAGGCTCTAAAGAGCTGCAGCAGCAGCAGAATAATCTGTAGCAAAACAACATCGTAAGAAAAAATATGCAAACTGAAGAAGAACCAATCAGATGACAGGAAATCTATGGATATATTCAGTAAAAGAACAGAAGCAAGGAGCAGAACCACAGGATAGACTGCAGAAGCTGGAAACCAGAAAATCTTCAACCCGAAGAACCCAACCAGCCTGACATAACAGAATTCAACAATAACCACTTAGAAATTCAAGAAAAGCAACCAGCAGGCATGAAAGAACCTTCAAGGTGAAGAAATTAAAGAAGGCAGAAGAACCCGAATAACCTCAGTAAATGACAACAATAACCAGACAATGAATTCTTCTACTCGATGCACTCATTACTTAACAAGATGATCAACAAAACAATAAGCTTTTCGGAGAGTATGAACAAAACGGAAGTTGGTAACTAGTCTGGTCAAACTCTCAACACATTAGAATCCAGGCCTGGCCACTGGATTATTCAGCTGATTGATAACGTTAGCGAAATCAGATCCAATAATTAACGAAGAACCAAGAAAGGATTCCTTAGAAGCGGAGACTTCAAGAGCTTTTCCATTAGCAACTAGTAATGCAAAATTAGAATCCATTTCCCCAACATAGGTGGAGAAAATACAAACCAAATGCCCTGAATGGTCTCTTAACAAGGGAGTTTCTTAAATTTCAATTTATTTTCTCAAGTTGATGTATGTGGTGCATCCTTCAGATCCCAACTCTAGACCGCCTAGGCTTATAGAGGTAGAACCATCAGAATTCTATTTAAACCAACCCAATCCGGTGGAGATCAACATACCACTAGGCGGTAGCTCGCTCTTAGAATATGACCACCATTTTTCCTACAGAAAAATAATGAACTAATTTTGGCATTCCTTTTACCATATTGATCCTGGGTTGGACAATCTTTATTTGCCCCTGAAAAGTCGTTTTTGGGAGGAAAAGTTGTCTGGGAAGTATGTATAAAAAAACTAAAGGCCAGGTAATTACAAAGTTCTATTTATTGATATCAGCCGTGAACCAATCATTCGATGATATTTATATATGGTTGAAATTAATTTCTTTGCTACCTGGAAAAATTGTTATAGCTGCTGCGTTTTTGTGCTGTGTTTGTCTTGTGCAATTACAAGTACTACTAGTGGAGGTTTTGTTACTGTGAGGAAGTTTGTTGGTGCATAAAAAGACTATTGTGTCTATTTTTCTTGCTGCTAGTGCATTTATTTTGAGCTGCTGATACCGTGTGTGAGCTGTTAAATTGTAGTTGCATTGAGCTATTTCTCCTGCTTCTATTGCTGCCATGGAGAATAGCTGTTGCGTGATATATAATTAATGGACAGAGACAACTACTAAGTCCATGTTCTCTTAATCAACCTAAGCTTTGATACCGACCGTTAAAAATACTAAACAATCAAGTATTTAACCTTCCGACCGATCTCTTGTTCATTGTTAGGTGGTCTTGAGCATATCTCTCCCTCAAAAGCTAGCTTATGAGGTGAGGTTTTCCCTCACACTTGTAAACTCTACACCAGCATCTGATCTCGCTCTGGTTATGTAGGTCTTAGACTTGTTGGCAAACATGGACTCTAATATCAATTGTTGAAAATACTAAATATTAAAGTACTTAGCCTTTCAAGTTTTTATTTATTGATATTCAACAAACAAAATTCTGAATACATGTTTTTTATAGAATAAAGATAAGTTTAAACTATCATATTTCAGCAAGGATTCTAACACTAGTTACCAAGATTATAAACGCAAATCCTTTTAGATCTAGGAAAGCTTTCCCTGTCTCAACCATCGTTGTAACCAAAGACATTTCCCAAGAATTCGAAACTTAAACGAGTATCGTTATGTTTCTTCCATCAAAGTAGTATACTGTTCAATCCTTATAAAAAAAAAACGAAGAAGAAGAAGCAAGGAGTAGTCTCACTCTCATGCCAATCCAATAAAATCCCACCTAGTTATTTTCAGATCACCATCACCATATAATTCCGAATCTTAGTATATATATTGTTTTGGTAATTAATTTTTTTTTGTAACTAATAAAGAGTTTTTCTTCGCAGAAAGACAATTTTAATTTGAATAATGTCTCCATTAAGACGTAAAATAAGTAGTCCGTGGTATGTGATGAAAAAAATTCTTTTCTGGAGTAGATTTGGATTTTTGTTGATTTTGTTTTTACAAGTATTTGATCTCGGGTTTGTTCTTGAGGGAGGACACTGGGTGTGATCTTGAACAAAATATCCCAAATAGTTTTCTTTTAATTTTTTGAGAATGGAAGCCAAAATTAGCAATTTCGAGTATAGTTTTATAGGTCAAATTTCATATATTTTGCAATATGTTGGAGTTAAAGCATGAATTAAAATCTTAATTATATAAGGATTTTATATTAAGCAATGAAATTCTTATAGGTTTAGGATTGAATTTGTTTAGGAATGAATATATGATGATGACTAATTATCAATTATCCACTGGTACCTAATTCTATTTTTCGATGGTGGAATAAAGAGTGCTGGCAAGGCATGGGAGTTTTTGATATTTGGATTGGAAAATACAATTTATCTACTGAACATAAACATATCCTAATTAAGTGAATAAAATCAATATACATACATATACATATATATATATATATATAATTCGAGACATATATAATTTTCATGAAATCTCACATGATTTCATTTTTTTTTTATTATATAGATTATAAAAAATTATTTTAAAAAGCAATGTGAGAATTAATTTTGATTGATAATCAACAAACCATACATATAACACGATTTGCAGCTGTTATTCAGTTACAAAAAAAAAAACGAAGCTCGAACTTGACGGAATCGAAAGTCGGGGACAAAGATGTCATTGAAGACTAGGCAGCGAGTGCCTTGATCAGCAATGCCAATGAACCATGTACGGGTTTGAGTTGGCCAACATGTTGGGGAGCAACGATGGCGACTTTCTTGATGAGCTTACCGAGTAAGTCCGAAAGGAATTGTAGAAGTTTCAAGATGGTCTGGTCCTGAGGGGCGAATACCTTGATGAGTGATATCAACGTATCTAGTAGGGGTTCAAGCACTCGACGGATCATGGAAATATCAGGCATGCCAGGAGTTAGGATGAGTTCCTTGATGAGCCCTGAGAGCGCACCTAGAACAGATTTTATTATATCCGGCAGGGAAGAATTACTTTGAAGATCAGCAACAGTGCCGCCGGCGCCTTTTTCAAGTTCCTTGATTAACCATGAGAGTGAACGTATGACGCCTTCTACTGCTTCTTTGAGTAGAGGGTTGGTGACGTTCCCCTCGAAGGAAATCAGTGCATCTTCAACGGACTGAAGTTGATCTATGAGGGTTTTGGTGAAGCTAGACGTTTCACTAGCGGTGTTGGCGACGGTTGAAGCACGAGAATCGCAGCTCACGAAAGTGAAGCAGAGAAGGGTTAGGAAGAGGAGTAGGGCAACTGGGGCTACAGTTTTTGAAGCCATTTCTGAAATTGTTACAGCTTAGTAAAGCGAAGACTACCTGGTGGTGTGAAATGAAGAGGAGATTGGAGGGTTTTATACGTAGATATTCGAGCACAAATGGTAAGAAAAAAAATCCTGATAAGGTACAGACAGCTAGCTGGTCATTCCTGGAAGCATCATTCGTGGAACAGTTTTGATAAAGAATTAATGCATCATTTGTTGACCAAATAATTAAATCTATTGCAATTGTATTGCCTTAGCCCTAATAATAAATAATTACGACTTTAAATTTACTTTTTTTTGATAAAATAATTGTTGACCTAATAATGTTAGTGTTGAATATTTTACAGGGAACGATGTGTTCGTAAGATTATTTGGATAAGAACATCATTTTATTTTTTTGTCCTCAAATTGAAGAATTTGTATGCTAGCTTTATGTCAATGGAGACTAAACCCTTTTCTAAGTGATCCTTTAAACACAGCTCCTATATACGTATTATGTGTTTAAGAAAAAATATTCTCTTCTCATGTGATATAACTGCAGGTGTGTTATTTAACTAATTTATAGTATTAATCTTTCTAATATCTGATATAGATTAATTGTTCTCAATTATTTATAGGTTGAAATATTTATTGAATACACATGTTTTATACACAAATAGTTTTATTTAAATTTTTATAATTATAATTGAGTTAATTTGTTAAATGTTTGGAGCGTATAAATAACTTTTAATTGGACTTAACTCAAACTAGGACGTGAATTGGAATATCTTTCAGAATTTAATAATTCATAGTTAGGATAAATATATATATATATATATAACTCTTAAAAATAATTAACTAAAGAATTATCATCTAACATTATATTGGTATATATGAACCGTTTGTAATTTAAATAATTCTTTTCGATTATATCCAACGTGAATATAAATTAAATAGCAATGCATACATATTAATTGAAGATTTTATAAATTATTTTTAAATAATTATTTCCTTTTAAAATATTATTGGTGTTGTTCCAAAAGAGTATGAAATAACGTAAGAAAAATAACTAAAAATAACCTGTAAAGATTCAATTAATTTTTTTCTTTAATGCAATTAAATACATAAGAAAATAACTAAAAATAGCCTATAAATATTCAACTCAATTTGTTTGCTTTAATGTAATTAAATTATGTTCTTTTTAAAAATTGAAAATTTATCCATTCTTTTCTTTTCTTTTATCACCGCAAATTTGTCTATTTTAATACGCAATCTTAATTATCCACGAAAGGGTAGTTTTTGTTACCAAAATCTCAGAGGAAAAAAAAAGAAGAAGAAGAACTTGTGCTTGTGCTTGTGCTTGTGCTTGTTCCTTCAATAAATAAACCAAAATTCACATGGTTTTAACCCCAACCATGTGCTGATTATTTAAAAAAAAATTAAAATGAGTTGTTTCCCCCAACCATGTGCTGATTATTTAAAAAAAGAAATGAGTTGTTTTGATGAAAAAATTATGTGAATGAATTTATGATCAGGCTTTGATAGAACTAAATAATTTTGTTCTTTTTTTTATTTTTTTTCTACACTGGATAAATTTAGATTCTAGATCCACCGGATTCCAGTTATTTAGGAGACGACTGGAATTGTTTTTAATAAAAGAATACCTGGAAATAGGTACATGATAGAGACATCTTACGTCGGAGTACTAAACGAGGTAACTAACTCACTCCCGCTGACTTCGTCCTCTTTATCCACTCACTTTCGTATTTAAATAAACTTCCAAGAATTTTAAAAACAATATCCCAACCCCTTGATTTGATCACTTTATCTCATTCTACATTTTTATTATTGTTAATTATACGTCAAATATTTTCTTGGAGTGGAGAAGGAACTGATCACTAATGAAGGGAATAGTCTCGTCAAAGCAGCAGCAACCTTTGGTTTTTGCTTACTATGTTACTGGTCATGGATTTGGTCATGCCACTCGTGTTGTTGAGGTACATGTATAATTTGCTTCGTTTTGCTCATCTTTGGTGAGATTCTTGATTTCTTTTCTTAGATCTTTTGTCTCGTTATTTGTTTTCGGAAATATCTCAATGCCCTTTGTTATTTTTTCCCTAAAACTTTCCTGAATGTTCTTCCTCAACTTCCCGGCTATTCACGGAAGGTGCAAGGGAGATGAATAGTCATCTTCCTCTGCAAGATATCGAAGAATTTCTTAGGAGGAGGTTGGAGAAAGGATCTTAGAGTGTTTAAGGTGGAGCCCGGAGGGTACCTTCTCTTTTCACATGTGTCTCTTCCTTTGAGTCTCATTGAACCAGAACCTTTGATTGATCCCTCCTGAATATATATGTTACGGGAGCGGAATTTAATCGTGGATCAGCTTATATCATTCTGATTAAGTGATTTTGTAGTTAAGGTATCTCTAGATTATATGTTGTAGCAAGGCTATTCATCCTGCTTGAGTTTTCCGGATAATACCAGCTGTTTGATGGTTCGAGTCGTATGAGATATGTCCTCGGTCGAGCCCACCCGTCAATGATAGGATGGATATTTTGGAATGAACAGCATTGCTTAAAGAAATTTGTAACATCACATCACAATTCCACGAGTAGGGTTTTAAATTTTGTAATTCACATTTTTTTTAGTTATTTATTGATGTTTTGCAGTGTTACAAAGCAATGATATAAATATCTGGTCGAATATGCAATTTGTATGTCAGATTATAGTTCACAGAATTCAAAGATTATTATTCTGTCTACTTATGTAATTAGTTTTCTGATATCAATATTTAAGAGCAAATTTTAATATTTGATGTCTTGTGATTTGCAGGTGGTTCGTCATTTAATTCTAGAGGGACATATTGTTCATGTGGTTACAGCTGCACCAGACTTTGTTTACACTTCTGCAATACAGTCGCCGAGACTGTTCCTTCGAAAGGTTACTTTTTGTTGAATTGATGTGCTGTTATGCCTTGAACATCCTTCTGATCTTGTAGTTCTGGGAAATTGAGTTTAGTCGTATTGAGGCCTTCTAGACTTAAGAGGTGTGACCCTTTGCTCTACATATGCAATGGCAGGAGCTGCTGGATTGTGGAGCTGTTCAATGTGATGCCTTGACAGTCGATCGTATTGCCTCCTTGGAAAAGGTATGATGCAAACCCAGAAAAAGTTTTCAAAGTCATAGATTTAAATGAATAGCCTTTCAGGTTAACTCAACTTTCATTCCAGGTTGATTGGTTGACTGACTTTGTTTTCTTATTTTGTTTAACTCAGTATTCTGAGACAGCAGTAATCCCTCGAGAGACTATCTTAGCAACAGAAGTAAAGTGGTTGCAGTCTATTAAAGCTGACCTAGTGGTACCTAAATGTTCCTGATCTTTTCTGCCATGCATACATATGCTGTTTACAGCTGGAGGCAGCATTTTCTTATTAGTCTTTCATATAACAGGTTTCAGATGTTGTTCCTGTTGCCTGTCGAGCAGCTGCAGATGCTGGCATCCGTTCTGTTTGTTGCACCAACTTCAGGTAATCTGTTTCGTTTCTTATGGAAACAAGTGTACACATTAGGTAGTGTCCATGTTGAGGTTATCTGAGTAGCTTTGAAATAGGTCGATGATTTGGAGAAATTGTAATCGATAACAAGACTCTCTCTACTGAATAAAGGAACTTTGAATAAGTTGAGTTTAATTAACTTCGGAGAAAAAATGATGATATTGATATAATAGGAACTAAAGAATTGATGTTAGTGGCTGATTGTTGGTTAAAACCACGCCTGCATTTTTTATATCTGCATAACTCAACAAGACCTTTTCCATTGATCAGCTCTGCGTACTATACATATTTCTTAATATTTGAAGTCTTGATGTTGCTATCATGTTTTTGTTTCAGTCCTCACTCCTGAATGTAAGGTTACATCACTAAGTTTATTCTCCCTTCTCTGAAAACATTGGCAGTTGGGACTTCATCTACGCAGAATATGTGGTGGATGCTGGATCACATCATCGCTCGATTGTTCTGCAGGTATCTTTAATCTTTTCATCTCTAGATTGAATGCCTTTACAACTTTTGATTTATATTATTGGTCAAAAAAATTTCAAGCGGACTCACTATTCATGCAGCAATCAATTTGTGGTCATGAAACTTTTTGCAGATTGCCGAGGACTATTCTCACTGTGAATTTCTAATACGTCTACCAGGATATTGTCCAAGTACGTTTGTGATATCATACTTCTATCCTTTTATTCCCCTTTCAGCTTTTGTTGTGTTTTGCATCAGTTTGAAAAGGGCTCTATTATGCTTGATTTCCATTATTGTCTGCACCTACTTTCTTTTCTTATTTCTATCAGTAGGTTTTCTAGTTAGCTGATGTTATTTGCTGTTTCATTTTGCAGTGCCTGCTTTTCGTGATGTTCTTGATGTACCCCTTGTTGTGAGGGGACTGCACAAAACCAGAGCAGAGGTCAGGTGTTTCGCTAAATTGTAAAGGATACAAATACTTTATTGATTTAAAATGTAGTGTGCAGAAAGCAAGTAATGTCTTTGTAGAGCAGGTCAGGAAGGAGCTCGGAGTTAAAGAGGATGTGAAGCTAGTAATTTTCAATTTTGGCGGACAGGTGAGCATTGCTTGTGTTTTCCCTGATATGTTGTTAGTACAGGGCATTTGATCTGCATTGCGTTGGCTGAAGTTTTTCTCTGTTATCTAACCACAATTTTTTCTGCAACACTACCTGGTTGATCTCAGATATGATTCTTTTCTCCTAAACTACTTGTCAGAAAAGGCCCAAAGAATTTTTCTGGATATTTTTCTGATTGTTTTTTTTTTTCATAAAGGTTTAGTTATTAAGATCTATGCTGACTCTTTAAATGCCATCATCTGGCAATTGTAGCCTGCAGGGTGGAAGTTACAGGAGGAGTTTCTACCTCCTGGTTGGAAGTGTGTGGTAAGTTCTACTCAGGATATGTAATGGTTATTGAACTCACTTTGGATTGGATCTATGCATTTTGTTATGCTGAAATTACTTTTGTAATCTTTCTGAGATAGGTATGTGGGGGTTCTGACAAGGAAGAATATCCCCCGAATTTCATCAAGCTTCTGAAAGATGCTTATACGCCAGATGTGATAGCAGCTTCAGACTGCATGCTTGGTACTTTGACTGAGACTGTTCTTTTGTGCTGATAGAGCTTAATGCTTAAAACATAATTTTGATAGCGCAGTGCATTTTCTGTTCCAGGGAAAATTGGATATGGCACATTTAGTGAAGCTATGGCATACAAGTTGCCGTTTGTCTTTGTACGAAGAGATTACTTTAATGAAGAGCTGTTTTTGAGAAACATGCTTGAGGTAAAATTGCTTATATTGTGTTTGTTTTTGTTTTACTCTTACCTAATATTCAGCATTTAATGGTAAAGTGTTCAAGGCAACCATGTGAAGTATACTGTATCTTTTGTCGAAACAGCATTATCATGGAGGTGTTGAGATGATTAGAAGAGATTTGCTGACTGGATGCTGGCAACCCTACCTTGAGCGTGCCATTAGATTGAAACCATGCTATGATGGAGGTGTCAATGGCGGTGAGGTATGCTTTTATGTTAAATTTTCAGCTTTTACGCGGTAATTTATTTGAAAGTATTAATAGAACTAGAGAAAGGTTGATTCTATACAATCCACGAATCAAGTTGATATTGGCAAATTCAAAAGTTTGCTACAAATGCATGTTCTGTTGCTTTGTTCAGGTTGCTGCTCGCATACTTCAGGATACAGCTCTTGGAAAAAAGCATGCTTCTGATAAGGTGAATTTATTTACCTATTGATTCATTCAGTACAATTCAAATGTCATCGGCTTGCAGACAAGCCACTATATCTGATATAAATTTTGCAGAGGGAATGTCATGTTCTGGTACATGTTTCTACCATGAGCATTTCTATATTGCTTTCCGAATCCCGTTTCTACTAAAATTCTCCTGGTTTCCGTTATCTATAGCCTTGTGGAGCAAGAAGATTGCGAGATGCGATTGTGCTTGGATATCAACTACAAAGAGTTAACAATAGAATTATAGGTATTCCAGATTGGTACAATCTTGAAGAAAACAAGCTTGTAGGTCGTTCATCAGAAGGCTCCCAATTCTTGAGGTTGTTGTCATTAAACTTACTTGGTTTGTGAAAATTGATTGTGTTTCCTTCCTTTTCATCTCATATTCATTTGTCTTTCCTTTTTGTTTTCTCTTTGTTTTAAGTAGAGAGGTAGAAGACTTTGAGATTCTTCACGGCGACCCTCAAGGTCTTCCCGATACAGTGGCGTTCTTAAAGAGCTTGGCAGACATAGGTGCACGGCATGACTCAGAAAAGGATACTGACGATGAAGTGCGTGAGGATTTGGCTGCTGCTGGATTGTTCAACTGGGAGGTGATTCTCGCTTCTTATGATCTTACTTCGTGTTCCGTTGATCAATTTTTGGCAGAAAACCATATATATTCTATGATGACAAAATTGACTTAGTCATCAAACTTCTCTTGTAATATCTTACCTTAACTTGACCTTCAAAGAATTATTTTGTGCCAGGACTTTTGCTGAACAAATTCTGCTGAAAAGGCCAGAAAAGGGAACAAAAATTAGAATAACTTTTATCTTTTTGGTTCTGCACATGCTTATGCAGTTCTGTTCTGTTTATGTAGAAGAAAATATAAAGTCATGAAACATCACGTGTCATGAGACTTGTATGTTTGTGTTCCTCATGTGATTAGAACAACTCGAATGCGACTTAGAGTGTACAGGTCTCTGTGCTGTATTAGTTTGATACTGATGAAATTGCTCCACCTTGTTTAGCCACGATATTTTATGTTGTGATGTTAAATTTTTCAGTGTGATGCATGGTTACGCAGGAGGAAATATTTGTAGCAAGAGCACCGGGGAGATTAGATGTCTTGGGTGGTATTGCTGACTATTCAGGAAGTCTAGTTTTGCAGGTTAGTATTAATTTCTCCGCGTCACCTTGCGGCCTTGCTCAATCTTTTTCATGCATGACTCTGCATGATTGTTATAGATTTTCTTTGTTTACAAGCAATTTTGCGTAGTTTTTTTTCTTTTATTTTCCTGCAGATGCCTATCAGAGAAGCTTGTCATGTTGCTGTACAAAAGAATCATCCAAGTAAACAGAAGCTGTGGAAACATGCACAGGCTAGACATCATGCTGATCACGAGAAACTTGCACCCATTCTAGAAATTGTAAGCTACAAACAAGTTAACTTTGTCATCCTGGCTGTGTGAGTTAATTGAGTGAAGTTTATATGAAGATTAAAATTAAAGAAATTGAAAATTGAATAGTATTTAATGAGGAATAAAGATTCAATAAAAGAATACACAAGCTAATGCGGTCTCTACTTATTTCAAAAGCACCAATTTAATTTGAAGTTAAAAATTAGTAGTTTTCTTCTCCAATATATTCAAACTCTGGGGCCATTTCAGGTGTCATTGGGCTCAGAATTGAATAATCGTGGACCAACATTTGACATGGATCTATCTGATTTTAAAGATGGTGAGAAGCTAATATCTTATGAGGCAGCAAGGAAGTATTTTGCCAAAGATCCATCTCAAAAGTGGGTAGTTCTTCTCTACTTTGATATGTGATCTTTATGTGATTTGCATTCTAGTTGTTACTCTTGAAACTTTTTCAGGTGGGCAGCATATGTTGCTGGGACAATTGTGGTACTAATGACAGAGTTGGGTGTTTGTTTTGAGAACAGTATCAGCATACTGGTTAGTTTCTATTCAATTTGATCAATTGAAATATTACCCAGGATGTGAGCTTCTTGTTTTATTGTTTCTTCATTGTTGTTCATCATTTCAGTTGATTTTCAGGTTTCTTCAGGAGTCCCAGAAGGCAAAGGCGTTTCTTCATCTGCAGCATTGGAGGTTGCCACCATGTCTGCTATTGCTGCAGCTCATGGTGACTATAGTTCTTAACATTATATGCCTGCGCCTGCAAATATTTCTGTTGTTTGGTCATGAGATTCTCCTTTAAAGTCTATTGTTAATGTTAATATTTAACAATTAATTTAGCAAACTTCTCACCGTGCTGATCTTTGTCTGTATGCGTGCAGGTTTAAACATTCCCCCGCGAGATCTTGCTTTGCTTTGCCAAAAGGCAAGTTACATCGCCGAAAATATATTTGGTTACATTTCTTTTGATTTATATTTATGAACTTCGAAACTCATCTATTCAATAGCTTATCTAATCAATCAATTCCTATAGGTGGAGAATCATGTTGTTGGAGCCCCGTGTGGGGTGATGGATCAAATGACCTCTGCGTGTGGGGAAGCAAACAAACTTCTAGCGATGGTATGCCAGGTAAGTGTTACAACCAGTGCTATAAGTAGGTTTGTGATCTCTGAGGTAATAGTTTATGTTACATAAACTCTGTATCTGTGCAGCCTGCTGAGGTACTAGGAGTAGTTGATATTCCTTCCCATGTACGATTTTGGGGCATAGATTCAGGATTAAGACACAGGTATGACATTTTCAAGACTTCCTGGCATTGGCAGGACTAAATTCAGATTAGAGACACCAAGATCTGATAAGTGGTTGTGGCAGTACAGTATAATTGCAGTTTTTTTCCTCTCTGCAGTGTTGGTGGTTCAGATTATGGATCTGTGAGGATTGGAACTTTTATGGGCCGAAAGATAATAAAGTCTACAGCTGCAGGACTGTCGAAGGGAAACAACAAAGACGACATGGACAAGGATGGCATCGAACTGCTTAATAATGAGGCTTCATTAGATTATTTATGCAATCTCCCACCTCATAGGTACCATGTCACTGTCTTGAGTACTACGGACATGATTACAAACGTTCTGCTTTCTACGCTTCTTTTTCCTGTCTTGGATCCCTATCATCTTTGCTTTGGACATGATGTAGAATTCCAAGCTATAATCACCGTTCGCATCATTTCACAGGTACGAAGGTGTGTATGTTGATAAGCTTCCAGAGACTGTTACAGGTGAAGAATTCATAAAGAAATATGTTAATCATGAGGATTCAGTCACAACAATAGATCCCAAACATATTTATGCAGTTAAAGCACCAACCAGGCATCCAGTTTATGAGAACTTCCGAGTCGAGGTCAGTAATCTATACACTAAAGTTCTGAGAAGTGTCTTTCTCGCGCTAGCTTCCTTACCATGGTTATAGAGAAAATCCTCTTTAACAATTTTTTGGTTAGATTTTCTTTGCTTTTTAGTACAAATGATTTTTTTTTTCTTCAAGCTATCACACTTATTTTACTTGATCTGTAGGCTTTCAAAGCATTATTAACTGCTACTACTTCGGATGGACAACTTTCTGCTCTTGGGGAACTTATGTATCAGGTATTGCTGTAAAACATAAAATTTGGGGTTGCTTTATAAGCACTTAATCTGATGATGCAATCATTTATTGCAGTGCCATTACAGCTATGGTGCATGTGGACTTGGCTCTGATGGGACAGACAGACTGGTAGAATTGGTACAAGAAATGCAGCACAGCAAGGCTTCCAAATCTGAAAATGGGACTCTGTATGGAGCGAAGATCACAGGAGGGGGAAGCGGTGGCACAGTTTGTGTTATCGGAAAGAATTTTGTGGGAAGCAATGAGCAAATTCTTGAAGTATAGCTTTCTTTCGGTTTTCATAACACCTCTGAACCCTTCTCTTGTATCGAAAATGTTCTAATAACTTTGATCTTGATCTAATCTCCAGATTCAACGGAGGTACCTCGTTGCCACAGGCTTTAAGCCATACGTGTTTGAGGGTTCTTCTCCAGGGGCAGGAAAGTTCGGATACCTGAAAATTCGCCGCCGCAACGCCACCGAATGAACTTGATGGTTTCTCCATATGTTAATTGACTATTGATAATGTTTCCAGTTGATGATGAATGTGGATGGACTATATCTAAAAAATGATGGTACACGAACTCGATTTACGCTGTTCATTTTATCTTTTTCCTAGTTCCTAGTAATGCAGAACCGCAGACGCATCCGATTTTCTGTAACCTTTGGAAAAATTGCAGTATCATGGATTTTATTTAACGTGGCATATAAAAAATTCGATTTTTCAAGCACTAGATTGCAGAGAAAATGTGTTTAATTTATTCTGAAATTCAATAATTCATAAAATTATTCTAAAAATAACAGCATTACGGCGAATCATCCCACAACTTCAGGCGTCAGATCATTTACAAGAAAAAGGAAGACGATTCCTTCGGATGGTTGTGATATTAAGCACTGGCTTATTGTTAGGATTAAACCTTCCTTCTAGAGATGAGATTATTAGCACTTGTATCAAAACCCTAGCGTTGTTTGCAGCTCATCATTCACATAATTAATCTCCCCTTCTCTGCGTGCAATTCTTTCTTCTTCTTTTTCTAAGAATATTTCCGTGTGTATATTATCATTGTTCTGTAACTTATCTTGAGAGTCAAACTATAATAAGATTAAGATTTAGTCTAGGAGTTAAGATGGTTATATCAAATTTACTCAAGTTAATATAAAAATAAAAATTATAATTATAATAATTTTAAAACTTGATTTAAGATCAACTTGAAACAAGACTTAGATTAATAATCAGGTTTATCATTAACCATGATTAATATAAAAATAAAATAATTGTTATCATATATAATTTAGAAACGAGACCCATCTAGGGCAAGATCTAGATCACGAGTTAGAAGAATTAACCAAGGTTTACTAGATTAATATACAAATAAAAAATAGTTATTATTATAATTTTAAAACCCGACTCAAAAATCAATCACGAGTAAAGTCTAAATCACAAGTGGAAAGGTCAACTTTGGTTGATCCAATCAACATATAAAAAAAAATTATTATTATTATATTTTTAAATTTAACATAAAAATCAATCTAGGATAAAGCTCGAGTCATTAGTCGCAATAATTAACCTAGATTTACCCAAAAAATAGAGATAAAATCAATCTCGTTTTGATCAAATAGATTTTGAACATGATTTTATCACATTTATAATTTTTTTTAGTTTTCAATTACACAAAATATAAATATATTATTTTGAAATTATTTATTAATTTGCTTTAACAATTATAAAATATTTTTTTAATAGAAACAATGATTCAACTTAAAAACTTTTTGTTAAATTTTATCTTGATATAGAAAATTTTCAAAATAATTATATTTTCGAGTTTAATGAGAAAGCCGTAAAAAAATTGAGTTTTCCACAGCATATAAATTGTTGTTTGAATGGGAATTCATTATTGAAGGAAAATTTCAGGGGAATGCAATTTTCATGTTAGCTTATGATATCCTGTGGGGAAGTTGGTTCGCTAGAAACAAATTGGTATTTCAAGAAGAGATTGTTGATTGAGATATAATCTTTGAGTTGGTTCTTCACCGTTATGGCTTAAAACAGTTGATGAAAACTATCAGGACACAAGAATGGACTTATTCAGAGGTCTAGAAAGCAATTTGATTTGATCTAATTAGTAAACTCTTATTAGTCTTGGCTATAAGATCTTTCTTGACCAATTAGTATTAAATCATCGATTATTATATAAATAAAAAATAAAAAAACCTAGTCTAATCTAATCAAATTAGAACTTAGATCTCCTCAAATCAGAGAAAGCTCTGCCAGGTCGAGTTGCTGTCTTAAAGGCTGTTTCTGCAACATATTACACCTCTTTTTTCCGGACTTTACTTCTCATTTTCCTTGTAGAATAATCCTCCTTTAATTCTCTACAGTTGCTGATTGCAAAATGCCTCTTATAGGTGCTGAAAATCCTCCTCTCGCAAGGACTCCCCAGCACGGAACTACTGCCGGAAATTCTGCTGTTGCGGATTTTTTGCTGCCGTTTCCTATTCTTTGTTGCTGCCTCCTGCCGTTTCCTATTCTCCGCTGCTGCCTCCTGCCGTAGCTTTTCCAGGCTGGTTCTCATCACTCTCTCAAAATTGCAAAGACTTGAGATTTGAGAAGCTTCTTGCTGAAACATGCCCTTCCACTATGTCTCCATTTCGGAATATACTGCTGCTTCAAATCCTATAAATTAGGTAGAATCTCATCTTCTAACTCATCCCCATTTGCAAGAATCTCAATCTTATCACAATACGAGACATCACAGATTTGCAGCCCTTTCTTTTTTTGCGTGCCGAATTCAGACAGCCTTTTGATGTCATTATGAGACTACAGAAAACTCTTGGGAACGACGAAGTACCCCCGTGATTATTGGAGGGATTGGGGTAGGGTTCGAATCACCGCAATTGCATGTCATAACTCCATAGCTCAACTCCGGTTGCCAGTATTTTAAAATCTTCAGAAAACCCATCGAAAATTCAAGAACCATTGTTTTTTCCAAGACCAACTTCAGGAGAGAAACTTTCAAGGTGTTCAACAATTGAAATGGAACGGTTTTAGTAAAATTTCTCAGACTAGCCACCCCATTCAGTACAGAACCCTCCATTTCTTTTCCAAGTTCACCTCCATAACCAGTTGCTCCAATGTGATGAGATCTGTTATCACCCCAACAGGAGATTTTATCAATTCAGTGAAACCATTAAAAAAATACTAAACTCATAAGACAATTCAAATTCCCTATCTCAACTGGTAAACTTTTGACCTCGACATTTCGGTCTCCAGTTTCACCAGAGATCCCACTTCAGAGTGAAGCACTGCAAGCTTTCGAAAATTATTCAAATATAGCCACCGAAGATTACTCAAACTGCTAATATATGACGGTAGCGATGTAGTGCTGGTGTCGGATAGGTCTAAAACTCGAAGTCCCGCCGAGTACAGGTCCGAGCTGCCGTTTTTCATTAACAGATGGTGAAGATACACATTACAATGAAGAGGAGAAAAACCTCTCTACTAAACTCAAACTTCTCTCACACTCACAGAACTCTTACTCTCTATTTTTTAGTGTTTATCAGCTCTCATAACCACCTCTATTTATAGATGAAATGGGGAACAGATCTCCCTTTTTCAGTAAATAATGGCAGCCACTTCTTGTCATCATTTAGGTCACGTAACTTTCTACCATTTTGGCATTCATCATACAGCCATATTTGACATGACATGGGATGCTGCCATTTGTATGCACACATAATATGAAAATAATACATGGCAATCTTAAGGATGTAATTAGTAAGATTTTAAATTTATTTTTTTAAAGATTATTAATTTAAGTATCAAAACTACTAAAAATTTATATAACTCGTAAAATTAATCGAGATATATATAAATTCATTCAAAATATCCATATTAATAATATAAAAAAAATATATATGGCATGGTAACAGTCCATTGACAAACCAGGCTAAATCAGCAAGCATGCCACAAACCCTTGAGCATAGCTCCTTGTGTGTGCCCTGCTAGGCCGCCACCTCTAGCTTAGCAGCCTGGTCATGGATGGATATGTTCATTTACTAGCATTTGGGAAACACAAAGATTACATGCATGAGTTTTGTTATACTCTAGATGAGAAGCAAAACAAGATTTCAGATAAAGAACTATAAAGTATAATATTTTGCTAATTTTAAAGAATTTGGAACGTCCACTAGCATATTATCTTCCTTGAATTTGATTGATTGATTGATTTTGAGGGCAAGAGTACCAGTAACATGATGATGAGCTATCAATGATTTTTTATTTATTGTTTGAAATTTCCTTTACTTTTGCCTTTCATTTTTGATCCGTTGGAGATTAATAGACCAATAAATTGGAAGAAAAAATAAGAAAAGAAGTTCGTAAAAGGGTGATTTTGTCTGGGTTTTGTCAAGGCATTTCTTATTCTCAAAATGAATTTTTTTTTTATTAAAATAGAATAAATTCTGTGTGATTATTCGAATGATGTATGTTAGTTAAATTAGCTACTATACTTTAATTTTGGCTATATAAACCCTTTTTTTTAACATGACTAGACTTACTTGGTGAATAAATTGGGAATATAAAAACAAAAACCACAATTAAAGCAGGAATTAAATATAGGTTAATATAGAAGGATAATATGTACTAAATTCTTTTGTATTCAAAATTAAGTATAAGTGTTGTCAAACCATTTTAATCTATCATTAAATTACTAATTATCATAATTTTCAATTTTTATCTTTAATTAAAAACAAATCAAAATTTCTTTTTCTTCTTCTTCTTCTTCTTTTTTTTTCTTTTTTTTCTTTTTTTTGAGAAGAGAATACATTACATGTTGTCTACAAAATAGGCTCAATGACACAGGCCACATATCATAAAGCCCAAAAGAACAAATCTAGCTCAAAGTACTTACAAGGCTAGGGCTACTATTGGCCTTAAAGAGCAAACTAGATTGTCCCATGCCCACCATAGAATCCTTAGGTTCATAAGAAATTAAGAGGCAAATGACGGGTGAACAGTTAAAGATATTGATAATTAGTGAGAAAAGTTTGATAATGTTGTATTTAAGATTAATATTAATATTTATTTTACATGCAATACATTTAATTTAATTGAGAAAAGAATATCAATTGAAAAAAACATGAAAGTTAATATTAATATTCTTTTTACATGTATATCATGGGGGCCAATTCCCACCCTAGTATATTTTAATTTTTAAATCAATTAAAAAATTAAATTTTGTAATCAATATTCAATATACTAATAATAAGTTTATTAAAAATCCCAAAGTCTTTGTTTCAAAAAATAAGGAATGCTAGTTTGATCTAATTCTGGATTTAACTTAGTTAAAACCTCAATTATCGAGTCATGGATAAATAAGAACTACTTGTTGTTGTGTCGGTATTCGTCAACAGATTAATTATTTTAAAAAAGTCTATATATATAAAGTAATTTTAGTTAATTCCTACTCTAAATAAATTTTTTCTTATTTTTTTTAAATTAAATTTTTAACCGGTCGGGTCTTGACTGATGAAAGCTTCATCGTGTTGATTTTCGGTCGGATTTCGACCTGATTTTTCAATCAACATGCAGGATTGAATTGAGTTTTGACAAGCATGGGAAATCAGCAACCCTAGTTTTATGTTCTTCATTCTGCAATTCCATCTGAATCAAGCACAGTGCATCACCTGCTGACACACGACAATCAGCATACGTGGCAAACCCATACTGGCCTGTCAGCAACTCTTAGTCTAGTCTCTTGGAAACACAAGGGACCCAAATTTGTCAAAGACTTGCTAAGGTCCTACCATATAGTGATTTAGTGCAATAAAAATCCAACACACTGCCATCCTTTTTACGTACAGCAGAGGCAGAGCTACTCATGAATACTTTCCTGGCTTCTACAATGGCAAACCCTCCTCTAAATGTAGATTTAAACAAGCAAGCAAGCAAGCTTCAACTCAAGAAACATTGAAGCACAATGTCCCCTTGTAGGATACTCTAAAAGGAGGATTGGAAGGATTAATATAAAATCGCTCCAACCTTAGATTTGAGGTATAGTTTTTTTTAAGGTCCAAAATATATTTTTGGTACTTATCTATATATGAACTAAGAAATTCAGGCACTCGTGGCAGTATTAGGTCAAGAAAATTGATAGTCATATTGTCACTATCATTTTATTAGCAAATGATCCGAATTGATAGGAACGATCACCTTTTATCCCTCCTAATTATGATTTAGTATCCATTTGTCTACATATATCGCATTTTAAACTGTATTTAACTTGAAAAAACACATTATTTTTTATGTTTTTTCAAGCTAAATACAATGAACTTGTCATAGGTTAGAGTAGGGTGGAGGTAGAAATTCTGGACTTGATTGATGCTTATCAAAGAAAAGCGAATCACTCCATCCATATGCATTCATTTATACTGAAGAACTTTAGTGCCTTTTGAACATGATCAATATTAGTGATCAGCATGATTCAATAGATTATAGAATCATTCCCTTTTGCCCACCATACATGAAACTATATATTCTCATAATATATAAATCTATCTTCATGGATGCTGACATAACCACAACACTGAACATTCCATGTGATCCATGGACGATAATTAAAATCTGATGGGGTTGAAGGGGTAGGAGTAGGGCCAAGATATTGTCTTCTTAGAAATGGGGAATAGGCTGTTTTCATGTGTCTGTGTCATAATTTATTATAGGCTAAGTATCGATACCTATTACCATGTAATAGTCCAATGATTTAGAGACCCTACGTTTCGTCCAATTCTATTATGCGTGGTCCAAAAGGTAAAGGAAGGGTTTGGATTGAAAAGGGCTACACACCGAATAAAGGACTTGACTTACAAGAGACCTCCATGGCTGCTATATCCCATATATAGTTGTAAACCTAGCCTGGCAGACGGGGCAATTCAGTGGCTCGTACATTTAAAACATGATTTATACTGGGTTTTATTTTAAATTTACTTATTTAATCAAAATAATATTCTTTGAATTTTAACAAAAAAAGAAACTCAAAAATAAATCAATCCACCTCGAATGAGTTGTTAAAACTACGTTGTTACAGTAGCTGCATGCACAACTCGAATTAGCTGGCTTGAAGAAGATATATACAAACCCTTCAAGTCGGCAAGTGTTTTGCATTTAATGCTCTTATCCATGCACAGCCAGCCAATCTAAGTTAGCGAACCAGACCTTGCCATGCATGTCTAAAAGATTAATTGTTTATTGTGACGTCAATTTCTTAGGGTTGGAGTGATAGGAATTTTTATGAATTTACTGGTGTAAATAGTTCGTCATAAACTTATTCTGGAAATATAGAGTTTTGTGTCGTTATGTAAGAAATAATACGACGATATCTTTCTCCGCGTGAAAAAAAAGGAGTTTTGGAAATAAATTTAACTAGGGTGTGACATGAAGAAACAAAATTATTTCTATTGGCCAAGTTCTTGCCATCTTGCATGCTTGATATCCACAAAAATATATATAATATCAAACTAACAACCAGAACATGGCCATGCTTTCTTGGCGATATTAAGGGCATCCATGCTTGTCAATTGATCCCACATGCTGTAAATAATTTTCCAAGATTCGTACAATCTTCCGAGAGACGTGTAGTATATGTATGAGGACCCTGTTCTGAGGAGATCAGAATTGTGCAGAAAAAATCATTATTCTGTCCTCGTTCTTTACCCACGGTGAAGGAGAGCGAGCCCCCTGCGATGGTCAGCGTCCTGCATGCATGTGTTTTCCTGAAAAAAGGATCAAATGACAGAGAAGGGGAGAAAGGAATTGAAGAAAACTACAATATGGGAGACGAAATCTAGACAAATATTGTTGAAGAGCGACGATTATGGAAGCTCTTAAACACTGCGTTGTGATCCTTTTTTCTGTATGGAAAGTCTTTCTGTCTAATTTTCAAATTTTTTAAAAAAAAAAAGAGTATTTCTTAATCAAAAAAATTTAAAAAAAAAAAGAGTATTTCTTAATCCGTTTGTGTATCAATCAAAATTAAGCCCTTTTCGTGATGTACTCTCACATCGGCTAGCTCGAATATTAGCATCAATTAAGGTTTGAAACAAGAAGTAAAGGAGGAATATAGTTGCTTAACCACCAAACCAATCCCATAAAATTACCTAACTTTGAAATCTAATCCAGTACCCTACCAATTCCGGGGGTATATATGCTTTAAAAAAAATGAATGAAAAAAAAAACAAATTGACAACTTGTACAAATTAATCATGACGAGCACCCAGATTATTGATTAATTAGAATATACATGATTGGTTATATTAATATATAGCCATTTGATGACTTCGTTATATGCTCATCAGAGGGTACTAAAATAAGAAAAACTACACGAATATTATTCCCAATATTATTAATTTCTCGAGGTATGTTTGGTAATTCAGTTCAATTTGTTTTTAAAATTAATTTTTTTATTATTTTGATGTGCTAGTATTAAAATCATCATTTTAATATATTTTTAATTAAAAATTATTATACACCATATTTACAAACATACATTTGAAACGATGATTTTTTTGATTATTTTAATGTGCTAATGTTAAAAAAAAAATTAAAAATATATAAAAATCATCATTTTAATATATTTACAAACATACATTTGAAACGATGTTTAATGATTCCTTCCAGGTGTTACCATATCTAATCCAAGTATATATTCTAATCATATACGTTATTGATTTATTGAAACTAAATTCTTAAATAAACAATGATAGCCCATCAAAACCATGTTCGTATTCGTTGAAGGATCTAATTTCTTGAATAAACTATCTCTTAAAATAACATGAATTTTGAAGAGCATGCTACGCTTGCATGTGCGTGACCCTGATGTGGTTCAGAAGTTACATGAGATGCGAGCTGGATAATTTATTTATAGAATATGATAATTCTAAACGTGAGAGATAAAGATTGATGTAGTCGGCTTGAAGAAACCGAGAGTTCTAATCATTTTCGTGAGGATTTATCATGGATATCTAATTCAAAGTAGTGGATAATCTAGTAAATATTTTTATAAGCTAGTTAAAGAGTAGAATGGTGGCATCAAACTAGGTCAACATTTTAAAATTATAATAATAAAAAATTTAATCCTTAGATTAAATTTAAATTTTTTGATGTGATTTTCCATGAAATTTTTCTTTGAAAAGTCATCATGTCACTTATCATACCAATAAATCCCTAAAATTAGGCTAAGAAAATATTGTTCGGATCAATTTTGTTTTTTTTCTTAATTTTTTTAATTTAGATTTGTGTTTATTTCCTTTATACTTTCAAGATTTTAGTTGCTTTATAGTGCAGATAGGTTTTTTTATTTTTATTTTTAAATAAAAGCTTCTTGAGGTGAGAACTATCATATATATATACTTAATTTCCGAACAATAAGACTTGGAATTTAGGGTAGAATGAGTTGGACAAATTAAGAAATTGATATCCTTGGACATGCGCTGTAGATAACCTTTTGCTACAGCTAGCCATGATTATAAAATCTTAAAGCATATATATAGTTTACAAGAATTTCATCATTATCTATAAGGTGGTTGGCAAAATAACATCATGGGCCAAATAAATTATATGTAAAGAAGCTGACGACAAATTTAAAAGTTTAGATGCACATATGATCAAGGATAGGAATGGTGTCTATTCCCATTTACTTTTTCTGCCCTAACATCATATCGAATTCTGGACCCTGAGAAAATGCCCATTTGCCCCATCTTGTCATGTGCAATGTCTAGATTCCTAGCTTTATCTCCTTTTTAAGTTTTTTAGCATTTCCTGCTTTATTTTAAAAAATAAAACAAAAACCTAACTTGGAAAAAATAATGAAAGCCATCATTTGGTTAGGAAAAACAAAAGGAAAGAAAGAAAGAAAAAATACCGAGTTTTTTTAGAAGTATTTAAAAAAATACCAAGTTTTTTTTAGAAATATAAAGCCTTATTTAAAAGTATGATAATAATTATTTTTTAATATATTTTTTATTTTAAAATATATTAAAAAAATTACTTAAAAAAAAATTACCTTTAATATTAGCACATTAAAATAATTTGAAAACATTAAAAACATATTAATTTAATAAAAAAAATTAATTTTTAAAAAAAATATTTCTAAAATACAATGTTGAACACAATCTTAGACTCTAATCTAAAACACAATGTTGAACACAATCTTAGACTCTAATCATGAATTATAAGATTAACTTATTAAACTGAGTTTTATAGGATTGCTATAAAGTAGTGAAAAGGCAGAAAAAAAGAAAGAAGAAGAAGAAAAAGAATAATTTATCTCCCCTGAGAACTACTGGGAAATTTAAATGTAGAAAATTTGACCATCACAAGATATTCAAATGAAGAAAATGGGCTATCTTGGACATGAATAATACTAGCTGCCAATGGCAAGATTGATCATTGTGGGATTATTGGACTGAAGAGGGACCTTGCTGCCTATTTAAAATCTATAATTTAGACAAGTTTACAAACCTTGACAATCGATTATTCGGCCACTTGATAGATGGGATAAATATTCAAATCATAATGGATGTTGTACCGTATAATAGGCATCGAAGGATCATGAATTATTATTTTTATTTCCCCTTAATATTCATGCTTTGTGCTTTTCTTTGATAATTGTGCTTATACCAGGGTGTGTTCACAAGGATTTATGAAAAATATATACATTTATATTCTTGTTTGGTACATCAATAACTTTAACATTAATCATGAGTTCCAAAAAATGAAAAATTTTATTAATTGGTTTCAGTCGTCTTACATATTTTTCAATTAAATTCTTTTTTCACTCACCTAATCAGAGTAAATTGATTCGTAAGGTTTTGATCAATTATATATTAACTTAATATATCTGGATCATGTATCAAACAAATAAAAGCTGTTGTATTAAATTTAATTTTTTAAAAAATTATAGGGTTGGATATACAATAAGTCAATTCTTTATGACTAGTTGGATCAACAAATCAGGTTTGAAATTTATTATTCAATGAATTTTATTATTTTTCTAGGTAATTTTTGGATTTTTAACTTTATTTTCAAGTTGTGTTATTTTTTTATTTTGAATAGTGTTTTAACTATTCATGTCCTAGCTAGTTTAAAGCTTATTTAAAAGGCTATAATCTCTCTTTTGAGAGCAAACTATATATATATAAAAAAAAAATCAATAATAAAACATCATCTCATCGACTATTTTATTAAAACGTGTTATTTATGGTAAGAAATAGAAATAATAAACCCAAAACATCAATAAAGTTTGACAAAGGAAGTTAGTTGAGAAGTGTTTGAGACATTATCAAGGACCTAATTGATAAAATATCTTATTTTGGGATGATTATATACTAAACTGTAGTTTTTCCAAGATCTTATTTCTAGAAAAAGTTATAGGAAGAAAAATATTTATGACGACAAAACAGCAAAAGAGATTCGTCTCTATCGCATTGCAATATTCTTTGATTTCGGGGAAAAGAAGATTATTTTACGACGGTGGGTTGGCAGCAGAAGATTCCAAAAGTCGGGTTTTTTTTTTTATGAAAAGATATTTTCCTTTATTATTAATTTTGGGCACAGATCCAAAGGAACGCACGTATACATGAAAGGCAAAGCACGGAAAGCAGCCTTTGGAGGTGGAATTGTTGAATGCATCCCTGCCCCCATGCCCACGTTTTATTTTTTATAAATTCATACTCTCCATTGCAATTGTCTTGGAATTTTTAGTTCCTGCTTGTGGTCATTATCTAATGATATGTGTTTTTTTTGTAAAGAAAAAAAAATATTTTTAATTATTTTAATGTGTTGATATTAATAATATTTTTAAAAAAATATTATTTTAATATATTTTTAAATAAAAAATATTTTAAAAAGTAATTTTTAATACAATCTCAAGCAATCTCTTTTTTTTTTTGTCAAGGAAAGATCATACACGGTCTGAATTGTAAATTTGTTGTGTTAATTATAAAATAATATTAATTTATTTTAAAAAAATAAAAATAAAATTAATTTGATTTAGCCTCGTTCATGATTACCAATTCAAAACAAAACCTAACTCTAATTAAGTGTCGGGTTGATGAATTAGTTAAACGTTATCTAATATTATATTTTGATCTTGTTTTAAAAATGATTTTGGTATGAAAGAAATATTAAGTTAATGTATGGTAGTATATTTTGATTATTTTGATATATTAATATAATTATTTTAAATGAATTTTGAAAAAAAAGAACAAATTAGACATCAATATCAATCATTAACCAAGCTGTGACAGATTCCATGGTCATGAAAAAAGAAGTGAAGCAGACACACACAGAGACCTGTCTTTCTTTGTTTCTCTCTTTTTATTGGGCTCGGGAATTCTCTTGACAGCGATAATGCATGAATCTTTCGTCCAAAATTCAAAAGACGATATAATGGAGGTGTCAAATCCTCCTAATTTTACGTAAACAATTAAAACAAAAAAAAGGAGGGAAGGAGTGGCATGACACGCGGAGGCATCTAAATGGAGGTGAGAGAATGGAGTGGCATGACACGTGGAGGCATCTAAATGGAGGTGAGAGAATGCGCATGCTGCTGGCTGTGACACGGGTGATTACAATTCCCATTAAACCTGCCGTGTTTTAGGGCTCTAAACGACACTGTGCTCACCTACTAGCCCTTTCAATCGCTAAATTAATAATTAATTGATTTAATTAGAGGCAGGGGGGCAGCACTAGCAACAGCACCTGCACCACTCCCTTCCTTTTTCATGATTTCATCCTTTCTTTTTCATGATACAATTTCATCGTCTCTGCGACCCTTTTTCCCTTCTTCTCGAGGAAGATGATAGTCCATTGATTACTTTATGAATTTATTTTAGCTTCCCGAGATATGGAATTCAATAGTTTTTCATATCTTGAAATCTAAGATTTATGCATTCAGCTGAATCGAAGACGTAAATCTTGAGGGATTGGCACGATTATTAAAGAAATTTATTGATTTTTTTTTAAAAAAAAGCATGAAGAGAGACGTGTACTTGAAATTGTTCCATGAAAAAAGTCAAGTTTTGATTCTTCCATGAGCTTGAAGATGTATATCTCTTAACATGAAATAAAAAAAAAATTGATTGTTACTTAAAGCATTAACAAAAAAATAAATTGATTGTTCCATGAGTTTGTAGATATAATAGAGAATAGGTTTTTTTTTTTTCAAATTCGTTCTTAAACATTATATTTACTTGAAATTAAATTTTATATTTTTTTATTTACTTTTAATAAAATCATTCTAGCCTTGTTATTGGATCATGAATTTAATGAATAAATTCAGTTAATTTAAGTTATTTTTTATTTAATATTTTTTATATTTATTATTTAATATTTAGTTGATTAAAAATTAAATTTCACAATTTATTTTGATTTTCTTTATACAGAATTACATTCGTCTCGTGATTTAAATTATTTTTCCATGTCATTTTCAATTAATTTTTATTTTATTTTAGTCATATTTTTCAACGTTATGTTTATTGAGAATCATGTTTCATAATTTGTTTTAATTTATTTTTCATGAAATTATTATTATCTCGTGACTTGAGTTACGAGTTTTATGAATTAACCCAGATTGACTTTAGTTATTTTTTATAATTAACTTATATATATGTAGTTTTATCATTAAACATTAAGTTAGTTAAGAATTATGTCTCGTGATTTATTTTAATGAGGTTATTCTTATTTCATGATGTGGGTTACGAGTTTGATGAGTTGACTCGAGTTGATTTTAATTATATTTTTATTTTATCTTTTAATGTTGTGTTGATTATTAATTGAACTTCATGATTTATTTGAATTTATTTTCTATCGTGTTATCTTGATTTCATGATTCGTACATTAAATTTCATATGTCAACATGAGTTGACTCGAATTATTTTTCAGATCATTTTTCTAGTTGATTTTGTTTTTTAATTTTGTTATTTAATATTAAGTTTAATGAGAATTAAAGTTTATGGTTTATTTTGAATTTATTTCAATTCGGGTCAGCATATACCAACCTAATATACTATCATCCCAATAATTTAAAAAAATATCGTTTTAATTATTTATTTTTAGTCAAACTATATATTACCAGTTATTCAGATTGGTTTCAGATCTATTAGGTTAATTTCAGATCTGTCAGGTTAATGAGTTAATATTAAATCAATTTTTGCACTGTTTTTTTTACACTAAAAAAAATTAATAATAACTATATCTTTTATATTATTTTTATTTTATTTTTTTATCACTTTATAATTTAGCTCGTGAAAAATATTGTTTCTAGTTTAAGAAATATTATAATATTCATATGCTTTTTGATTTTATAGTTCCGTAAAATGAAATATTTTTAAAGGATTGATTTTTCCCAATCGAGAAAACGAGAAGAATTATATTATCATGCAATCCATAAAGAAACCCCGTGGCCTGTGTTGAAGAATCTGAATGTCATGATACAGCCTTCAAAATACCGGATAAAAAAAAAAATCCAATAATTTAGCTTCTGAATACGCTAATAATTTAGCTTCTGAACACTCTTAATAAAACCTCTAACAAGTACAACTAAGAAATGACACAAGAAGCACTCGAGGTTTACATTCAGTGACGGTATGGACTTAATTTTTTTTCTTTACACTTAGTTTAAATTTTATCATGTATTTTTATTATTTTTATAGTATTTTACATGTTTGCTAGGTTTGTAAAATATTTAATAAGTTATTAAATTAATTATAATAAACATAAATTAATAGAACATTCATATAAATAAATAAATAAATAAATAAATAAATAAAAAATAACTCGAGAATATGCTCGAAATCATGGCTTAGTAGGGAAATAAATATTTTTTTTACTTGGATGTGATTTTTTTATATATATATCTATTATTCTTGCCATGTTTTATTTATCCATTAGATTTATAATGTATTTAATAAACTCAAAAATTAATTATAATATGCATTAATTAATTTAAACACCTCAAATTATAAAAAAATAAAACAATAACTCGAGAATGTTTGCATGTCATTTTTCTTAGAAACTTTCCTGCATCGAAAATGAATTGTTAATTGACTATTAAATTATAAATTCAAGGGACTGTCACGTGTATTTTGATGTAATGGGAGTTTCATATATTAAGATCAAATTAATTTTTATTTATTTACATTTTAGGATGATTATTTATATTTAAATTGGAACACGTATGTTTTAAACTAAAAGGTTTGCATTACAAATCTAGAACCTATTTGATTTGAGGTTTAAAATGGTTTAAGTTTAAAAAATAAAATTAAAAAACTTTACTAATCCAGTAAAAAAACACCGTGAAGTTATTCAGAACACGGATTTTGATTCATTGATTTTTTAATTTTAATTTTAATTATTTTTTCTTAATAAAATTTGAAAAATCGATCCTCAAATCGAAGTTATAAAACTACGCTCGGAACAATCGAGGATCCTCAAGGAGGGACAGCCCCATGTTGGACTAATTATTCATCAAATTCAACGGTCATGATTGACCATCACAAGACATCATGTCTTAGTAATGAATGACTCTGTTACAGAACGTGCCACACTATGAGGACCAATGGGGTTGACAACCTGACTTAGCCGAGCCGCCGAGTAATCATCGGTTCAAAAACACGAGATCCAGAGAGACGAAACACTGACCGTTGATCAAGTCACGTCTGGGGTCGGCTTTTAATTCAAGCACATACTGTTTGATGATCAAAGCCGAGGATCTACCAAGCTACTGCTCCAGGAAACACGGCACATGGGAGGCACAAAATTGTTAATTTTTAATATTAATAAAGAAATGAATGAATAAAAATAATTATACAAGTGTAAATAATTCCCTTCGTTTTTTACCTGCTTTGCACTTTAATCCTCGAATTTTGGGAAACCGCACCCAACACCTTCTTGTTCTCCATCCTATCGTATGGTAAGGTTAAATGTAAAAATATTTATTAAATTTCATATAATAATTTAAGTATTTAGATTGAGAATCATTATGATATCAAGATTTTAATACTATTCAATTATAAGTTTGAATCTCCCTATTTTTATTTTTATTTTAATTAATAAAATAAATAGTAATAGTAAAGAATTCTCACTTTACATGATCTATTAGTTGAATAACTTTTGGACGTTTAGTAAAATAATAAAGATTTGGGCATATTTTGACATTTGACAAGGATTGCATGGCAAGGTAGCAAAGCTCAAAAATAAAAGAATGCTCAGCTAAGCAGTGGTGTCAACATCGCATATGCAGGGTGGGTCCCAGACGCCGACATTGTCTGCCACATCAGCAGGTAGTTATCAGGGAGGATTTGTAATTAAGCAATTAATGTTTTCTTGATCTCCACTTAAAAGAGAGATGACCATTCACCAATAATGTGAGGCGAGGCTGGCCTCCTCCTTCACAGTTCATACAATAATGGAATGCCCCCTTCAAATTTCCCCTTCAGGAATTTAATGGCCGTTTAAGGAGTAATTAATGTATATATTCGTGGTGATGATTATGATTATGCCTCCTTAGACCAATCATTATTAACATTTTATTTTTTTGTATTTATGATGTATATATTCAGGATTTTCTATCAAGGGCCTTGCTTCCCTTTTAACTATATAAATGCCCATAAAACCTCTTTATTTTGATGTGAAATATAGTTATATTACAGCTCTGTTTATTTTTGTGTTTTTTAAAAATAATTTGAAAGAATAATTTTTTATTTTTTTTATTTTAAATTAATATTTTTTAGTAATTTTAGATTATTTTGATGAGTTTATATTAAGAATAATTTTTAAAAAATAAAAAATATTATTTTTATATATTTTTAAATAAAAATTAACTGCAACTACACTCATAAATATAATATTCAAAGATTTTAACTTTTTTTTATATATATTTTTATAGATAAAATTGATAATAAATTTGAAAAATAAAAAACTCTTTATATGAAAATAGCCGACAGATTGTGGAATGCAACTTTTTCTCGAAAATAATATAGTATCAATGCCATGATTTAATCAAGAAACCAAGAGGAAAAGAGAACAGCAATGGAAAAAGCAATGTGAAACTTGGAAAGAATGGATATTGACCATGTGCAAAGAATGTGCTCTTAGTGGAGAGTGATGGTGATGATCAAAGCAAATGTGTATGAAAAATTATGTGATTAGGGTAGAAATATAGACAACATCACACAAACAAAAGTATCTTAACTAACATTAACATTATTCTTCGTCTGAAGGTTAAACCTATGCTCTGCAAAAGAGAATAATGGTTAAGTTGAGAAATATTATATCATCTGTGACATTAAACTCTACTTCTAACCTACGTGTGAACTAGGCTACTGTAGGGAGGTTGACTGCTTAGTTGTGCGAAGTCAGTGCCCCTTTCAAGGACAGAAAGAGGGGAGAGAGAGCTATAAAGAAATAGAAATTGATAGAGAGAGAGAGAGAGAGAGAGTTTTTGGTAATCCATATAAAATACTATAGAGAGAGAAGGACAGAGAAAATAATAAATAAAAAAACAAGAGAGAGAAAGAGGTGCAAGAAAGCAAGGCAAGAGCATTGAAGGGAAAGGAGAGGAAAAGAGAGGAATTTTGTCTGGGTAATGTAGGGGGAGAAAGGGGGCAAAGCTTCAACATTTGGTCTGTGAAAAACTTAGCAAAAACTCTCAATCCCATAAAAACCCATTTCTTCCTTTTTACTGCTTTTTTGTCTCTTCACCGTTTCTCCGGCGACCTCGCCGGAATTTATCGCCGGGAAAGCTCACTCACTTTCAAACAAACTACCCCCATATTTTTTTTCCAGTTCAAAATCCACCCTTTATTCCATTTCTTCAAAGTTTGATTTTTTTCTTGTTTGCTGAGCTGATCTAAGCTAAAAATTCTGCTCGACTTTATAATTCGCTTACTGGGTTTCTTTTGAAGCTCACGTTCTGAGCTTGTAAAAGTTTAAACTCATGAGAAAGTGAGGAACTCGTTTTGGATAAAAAAGACTCTTGCTTTGTTGAGTTTATATAAGGAAACCATGAAGTCACCGGCCAACGGTGCCGCCGCCGCAGTCACCAACGGTGAAGGTCTGGTCCATCTCTTAATTTATGTTAATACTTTGTGCTTGTTTATTTGTTGTTATTAAAGATTTAAAGGAGATGTGTGTAAAGCATTGAAAAAAGTGTTAGAGATTTATGTGTAAATAACTAACTAATAAGGTTGTTCTGTGCTAGTTTTGTCTCTATTACATTGGTTTGTAAGAGCTGTGTTTGTCTCTATATTTTTGGAATCTATTTTCCTGTTTATTCATCTATCCATTTGTTTATGTAGTTGTTTCTTCAGTGCTTGAAAACAATATTGTCTTGCAAGTTTGTTTCCTTTTCCTTGTTCCGGGTTTGATTTTTTTTTCCCAGGAAACAAACAAAGGTACAAGGAAGAGGAAAATATATGAGGATTTTGAAGGGGAATTTGTTAACTAATGAGTGTGTGACACGTGGGGATGGTGCAGGGGTAGAGAAGAAGAGCATAAACCCTGAGTTATGGCAAGCATGTGCAGGACCACTAGTGAACTTGCCGGCGGCCGGAACTCATGTGGTCTACTTCCCTCAAGGGCATAGTGAACAGGTTAGTCATTTTCTGTTGCTGTTTTGTGTCAATAATGTTAATACTTTTAACCTACCTCCTTTTATTGGATTTATTGGCTGATTGTTTGTGGTAAATGATGTATCAGGGTTTTGATCTAGAGTGGGCTAAGCTTTATGAATTTTACCTAAACTGGTTAGTTGGGTAAAATAAACAGGGTAGATTATAAGGAAAGGAAGAGTAGATCAATCAAGGTTTCGGATTTACTTTTGAGGGTACTATTTCAGGTGGCAAGTAGAAGTTACCCTTTTTGCCTTGATTCAGATTATGTGGGACTTGACTTAATTTGGCTAGGGTTATATTAGAAACATTCTCTTGGTATGTATTACCTGGTTGTCATGTGCTCTTTTAAGTACTAAAATGTCACTGTATCAGATCATTTGGCTTGTTTTTATCAAGTCAACTTGTGGTCCATGGAAGTTTTTTTTCCTAGCAACTGTAATATTAGTTGATCAAATAATAACAAGAAAGACTTTTATGAAAATTTTTTAGTTTTTGACTTCTGTAGTTTATGTTAACGAACATTTCTTTTACTATTAAAGTTAATTATCAAGGTCACTGTGTGTTTGAATGCCAATTTACTTGTGATGTAATTTTTAACCATAACATTTTTTTTGCTGCTTCTATAAGTACTCCGTTTCCACTGAACAAGGTGAAAGAACCAGTGGGTGTAACGTGAAAAAAATACTTTGTTATAAATTGGTTTTTAATGGATGTTGTGGATGGAATTTTATACGTCCTTTTGGTTTTCCTCCTTTAGAAGTCAATCCATGTTGGTAATAGAGAGTAAAATAACTGATTTCAGGTTGCAGCATCTTTGAAGAAGGATGTGAATGCGCAAATTCCAAACTACCCAAATCTTCCCTCGAAGCTGCTATGTCTCCTTCACAATGTCACCTTACATGTATAAAAGCTGACCTTCTCTGGCCTTCATCTCTAACATCATAAAATTCTTTATTTGGGACTCAATTATTTTATCTCTTGTGTCTGATTTTGTAGGCGGACCCTGAAACAGATGAAGTTTATGTTCAGATGACACTGCAACCTGTTTCTTCTGTAAGGATTTGATTCATAATAACTCAAAAAAGTATACTTGCTTTAGTTGTGTGGACTAATTAAGGAAAGCACCTACAAATGTACTGGCTATAACTGATCCCAATGCAATGTCCAAAAAATCTTAAAATGGCCTAGCATGTTTTTAGCTGCTAACTCCAATTGAATCTATCGGCAACCTTTTGCAGTTTGACGAGGATGCATTATTGAGGTCAGATCTTGCACTGAAGTCAAATAAACCACAGACAGAGTTTTTCTGTAAAACATTGACAGCAAGTGACACAAGCACTCATGGAGGTTTCTCTGTGCCTCGCCGTGCAGCTGAAAAGACATTCCCTCCTCTTGTAAGCTGTTCTCCTTTAGTTCTACATAGTGTCCATGTTAATCTTTATAGCAATATTTAATCTTTTCCCCTTCCCTTGTATAGGATTTCTCCATGCAACCACCTGCTCAAGAACTTGTAGCCAGGGATTTGCATGATAATGTTTGGACTTTCCGGCATATCTATCGTGGTATGTTAATTTTGCAGCACCCATGAAGTATAATTGGTTGAACTATACCTACAATTGCTTATTCGTTTGTTGTCAAATTTGTTGTTATCTTATGTAAGTTCCTGGTTTCTCTAAACCCAGGACAACCAAAGCGTCACTTGCTTACAACTGGGTGGAGCTTATTTGTCAGTGGGAAGAGGCTTCTTGCTGGTGACTCAGTTTTATTTATGAGGTAAAGATTAATAAATTCAGATTCCTTGAATTATGTGTAAAATGACTTAATTTACTGAAATTTGATTTTTAATATTCATAGGCATCTTAAATCTTGTATGAATGCATTTCAAGTTCAGGTCACTTTCTTACGGTAAACATGCCCTCTTAATCAACCTAATGATACTTACTATTTATGGTTAGAGATGAAAAGCAGCATCTTCTATTGGGCATCAGACGGGCTAACAGGCAACCTACAAACTTATCATCATCGGTATTGTCAAGTGATAGCATGCATATTGGGATCCTAGCTGCTGCAGCCCATGCAGCAGCAAACAATAGCCCGTTTACTGTGTACTATAATCCAAGGTAATTATTTTATTTTTCATTGTATCATGCTTATGTTTAACATTTATCGTAATAATATAAATAGGTTGTGAGTGTATTGGATTAATTGACACCAGATACATTTTAATGCAGGGCAAGTCCATCAGAATTTGTTATCCCTTTAGCCAAGTATTACAAGGCAGTTTACAGCAACCAAATATCCCTTGGAATGCGCTTTCGCATGATGTTTGAAACTGAAGAGTCAGGAACAAGAAGGTGCAATCTTATCTCTTTGCAGTTCATAAATGTCATTTGTTAACATTATTGATTTCAAGAATTATGAAGTTGGAATGGAATTATTTTGAGGCCCCAGAGCATGTTGTAGTGAATTTAGGATCTGTATATGATTAATTTCAAACTGGAAAGAGTTTTAGTTGAGCTGATCAGCACCTCTTCATATTGATCTGGTGCTTGATTCCTAGATTCTTTGCCAGTTGTTCTTAGAAAATGGTAATCTCAATTCTCTCCTTCAATTAGAAAGTTAAAGAAAATGAATCTGTACCACAGGCATATGGGCACCATTACTGGTATCAGTGATCTTGATGCTGTAAGATGGAAAAACTCACAATGGCGTAATTTGCAGGTAAAGATTGTAGCATCTTTTATTTATTTATTTATTCTAATCACGCCAAATGTACTTCTGAGGTACATTACAATTTAAACACTCCATCTTCTTTCATAGGTTGGTTGGGATGAGTCAACTGCTGGTGAAAGACGCAATCGAGTCTCAATCTGGGAGATCGAACCAGTGACTGCTCCATTTTACATATGTCCTCCTCCATTTTTTAGACCTAAGCATCCAAGGCAACCGGGAATGCCAGGTACAATATAAGTTGCGATCAGCTTCTTACAGTATAGGAAATTTTTAGCCTGAATGTCAACTGGTGAACTCTTCTAGTCATTTCTGCATTGTGTTCTTCATATGGTTATCCTATTGCTAGGCATTTTGATTGAATTACATGTGCTGTTTGCTATTTCTTTCCATTAATCCATCCTTCCTATGGCTTGTGTAATTGTAAATGGCATCATCTGGTTGATACTATCAAATTGTCAAGAGTGTAATGATGTGGGGGAGGCTTTGATAGGATATGTTCTACTGTTTTATCTTTTCTGCATCGAAGTTTGACTATCAAGGTTTCTGCATGTGATCTGTTGGGACCAAATGTGCTAATATGGTGATTAAAATCTTGAAGGTGCTCCTCACTCTCTTCATGAAATTGAATAATGCCAAAGCACTTTCAAGCTTGACCATGATTTTGGGCTTTCAAATTTACAGTGTTTCTATTAGAGTAAACCTGACTTGCCTGTCACCTTTACTTTCGCAGATGATGATTCCACTGATTTAGATAGCCTATTCAAGAGGACTATGCCTTGGCTTGGTGATGATATCTACATGAAGGATCCCCGGGTTCTCCCTGGCTTAAGCCTAGCCCAGCGAATGAACATGCAGCAAAACCCTTCACTGGCAAACTCAATACAGCCCAATTATATGCAATCATTGTCAGGGTCTGTTCTGCAGAATCTCCCTGGAGGTGATCTTTCCCGCCAGTTAGGGTTGTCATCACCTCAAATGCCTCAGCCAAACAACTTACAGTTCAATGCCCAAAGGCTGCCTCAGCAAGCACAACAGCTTGATCAGCTTCCAAAGCTACAGTCCTTGCTTAACCCACTGGGTTCCATCATACAGTCACAGCAACAGATGGGTGAAATCACTCAACAATCGAGGCAAAATATGATGGCTCAAACTCTACCCTCAAGTCAAGTTCAAGCCCAACTTCTGCAGCCTCAAACTCTTGCCCACACCAATAACATTCTTCAGCAACAGCCATGTATTCAAGGCCATCAGCTTCTTAGAAACCTTCCGCAAACCTTGCACCAGCAGCAGCAGAATCAACAGCAACATATTATGGGTCAGAACCAGCAGCAAAGTCTAATGCAATCTCAGTTGTCTGATCAAGTAAACCAACATATGCAAATGTCTGACAATCAGATTCAGTCTCAACTGATGCAGAAGCTTCAGCAGCAACAGCAATCAGTTTCAGCTCAGCAATCTGCTATGCAGCAGTCTGGTCAACTTGGACAGCTTCAAGATTCACAAAGGCAGCTGCTGGATGCATCCCAGAGTTTTTCTAGGTCCATGACACCCGGCCAAATGTTGGAAATCCCTCAAACAACACCCACTTCTCTCCCTCAGCCAAATACTATTCCACAGCAGATGACTAAGAATAACAACCAAACCAATACTCAATTCTCACATCTGCCTCAACAGCTGAAACCTCAACAACAGCATTCTGGCATCATGCTGTTGTCAGAAATGGCTGGTCACATGGGACATCCGCCAAGCTCAATGGCCAATCAGCTCTCCACAGCTGGTAGCGGTATATTGACTGCAGCAGCTGGACCAGGACAGTCTGGTATCACTGATGATGTTCCTTCTTGTTCTACTTCACCTTCCACTAACAATTGTCCAAACATGGTTCAACCAATGATCAACGGTTGGGCCCACCGAAGCACAGCAATGGGAGAGGACATGGCTCAGTCTGCCGTGACACTCTTTAGCCCTTGTGCATTGGAAACCGTGTCCTCTAATGGTAATTTAGTTAAAGATCTGCTGCAGAAATCTGAGGTTAAGCCATCATTGAACATCTCCAAGAATCAAAACCCAGGATTATTTTCCTCACAAACATACCTAAATGGGGTAGCTGCGCAGATAGATTATTTGGACACATCATCTTCTACAACTTCTGTTTGCCTTTCACAAAATGATGTCCATTTGCAGCAGAATAACAATTCACTGTCATATAATCCCCAATCAGTGTTGTTGAGAGATGCAAGCCATGATGGTGAGCTCCAGGGAGATCCGAGGAATAATATTTTATATGGAACAAACATTGATAGCCAACTCGTGATGCCAATGAATTCTGACCATTTATTAACTAAGGGAATGATGGGGCCGGGGAAGGACTTCTCAAATAACCTCTCTTCAGGAGGCATGCTTACAAATTGTGAAAATTCCAAAGATCCTCAACAGGAGCTTTCATCGGCAATTGTTTCCAAGTCATTTGGAGTTCCAGATATGCCATTCAATTCAATTGACTCAACAATCAATGACAGTAGCTTATTGAATAGAGGTTCTTGGGCTCCTCCACAGCAACAGTTTCAGCGAATGCGAACATATACAAAGGTTTGTTGTTTTCATCCATATAATGCTATTTCTTATATGCACACATTAATGTGCATGCCCACACTTGCTATACTTGCTGTATCTTTCTCTTATACATTCATATCTGTCATCTTGTTATTTCTTCTGCTTGGCCTGCTATTTATAAGTTGGTTGATGTTTACTGTAAAGGTGTACAAACGTGGAGCTGTAGGAAGGTCAATTGACATAACACGGTATTCAGGTTATGACGAGCTTAAGCAGGATCTGGCTCGTAGGTTTGGTATAGAGGGACAGTTGGAAGATCAACAAAGGATAGGCTGGAAACTTGTTTACACTGATCACGAGAATGATGTCCTGCTAGTGGGGGATGACCCTTGGGAGTAAGCCCTCCAGCCCTCATAACTTTCCTAATTTCTATGATATTTAATTGTATTTTCTTGGTATGCTTTATGCTCTCCGTGGAAATATAGCTAGCCAAGTATGAAAATGTTCTCATAGCACTTACCACAGAGAATGTGCTCGGTAGGTTATACTACACGCAGAACCTCCTATGTCATCCCTTCAAAATCTTAGTTTCTTGCTTTCTGACATAAGGCCCTTAAATGTGTTTCTTGAAGCTTTTCCTCACCTGATACTCGTCTAGTTTCCCTTTTCCAATCACTGAACCAGACAAACATAGGGTTTCAAGTATTCCCATTTTCAATTCATTCAGCCTCTTTTCTGCCCTGTGGCTTTGTCTCTCTGTCTTGTCTGCTGAAATGATTTTCATCTTGGAGGGTTTCATTTAATCTCTTGGAATGAAAATATAATCTGATACTCGATGGAATTACTTCAGGACTAACTTTCCATGCCGCCACGTATAGGAATTATTACTTTCTTTTTTGTTCCTCGGGAGACCTACTACACCAACAAGAACAATTTCAATGTAGTTAAGTAAATTTCTGGTGAAGTCACCTGTTCTTTTGTCGAAGATGGCAATTGTTCTTCTCCATTCTGTGTTGAAGGGGATCCTGAGTCATAGATTAAGCGATATGTGAAAGTCTTATGATCTCTACATCGGGACTAAGTTATGTTGACTTGCTCTTAAATTTTGAATGTCTTTCTTGCATTCTGGAATGTCTTCAAGCTGCAAGCACTATTTATAGTCTCTCCTTACATTATTTTGTTTGCGTGTTCAGAGAGTTTGTGAACTGTGTCCGCTGCATCAAGATCCTGTCTCCTCAAGAAGTCCAACAGATGAGCTTGGATGGAGATTTTGGCAACTCTGTCCTTCCTAATCAAGCCGGCAGTAGTTCTGATAATGTCAATGCATAAATTAGCCCACGAAGATGCCAACAATTCTTCTTCCACGTGGGGACCCTGTATTACTTGTAGGATTCTGTTAGTAGCTTTTCTAGACTCCATCGCATCTGGGCTTTTCCATCGCCTGCCTGCTGGATTTTTCCAGGCACCTGCAATGAGCAAGTGAGATTGCAAACCTGTTCTAGGCCAGTTAGAGCTCAATTTTTCCTCGTAGCCTAGTTGTACATTAGAAAACACAGGCAAGAAGCACGAAACTAGAGGTTTCTGCAACCGACAATCCCTTGGTTCAAAAGTTGATTGGTTCAGCTCGGTGAGGAATCCAGTTTGGTGCATGCCCTTTAAGCCTACCTACTTGATGCTGTCGTGATGCCTTTAGTTAACTATGTTTACAATTCTCCCCCTCAAATGTATTGTAGCAAGCAAAATCATAAATTTGGATGCTGAGTTCCGAGTTTAAATGTGAGTTCCGAGTTTAAATGTGTAAAGTTCAGTTTTGCAATAGAATAGCCTTTAAATTTGAAGGTTCCAAGTGCTGTGGTAAAAGTTCCCCTCGCCCTCTCTCAAATCAAATTCTATCTTAAGAAATTACACTGACCGTAATGCAAGTAATGATATGAAACGTGCCATTTTTAATGGCCTATGCTTCTTATGAAACGGTCATCGTTGATTAAAGCAAATGGTAGATTCATCAACACAAAGATACGCGAAATCAGAAAAATAGTCATTACATAGGCGAAAGTACTTTTCTTAGCATAACAATGCACAAGAAAAACATCGCTCACAGCACTCAGTGCATGGCATCACTAGGCATTTTCTTAAGAGAACAAGTGTCTGGCATCATTTTCTCAAGACATTCGATGCCGAACATCATGCAGCATTCTCTTAAGTGACCATTGGCTCAGGACTAGATGATGACAAAATGTCCAACAAGGAATTCTGTGGCTCCAGCTCCTCGTGCCATCGTGGGAGCTTGTCCTCAGGGTAGTACTTTCTTGACACACCTTCTGAGTTGATCTGTGTAACGAACATTTGATTGACATAAAATTAGCAGAAACAAATATTAAAAGTTTTTCTACGCGTTCCATGCACAGCTAATTCGAGCTTGTTTTTAAGGTGATTGAATGAGTACACGGGAAGTGATGGAAAAGTTGTTTTCCAAAATAATTTATCCCAATCATGCCCTACTAATTAAAATACAATGATTGCCTGAACAAATATGACGGTTAGAAGAGGCAAATGGAAAGAGAATGGGAGAAGAATCAGCAACATACAGTGACAGTCCGAACAACACCACCACTCGCACCATCACGAGCAATAGCAAGAGATACTGCTTTCACCACTAATTGCTGCAAAAAATCACAAGCATCACAAACCGAAAGGCAATAAACGGCATAATAAAGACAGCAAATATGCCCAAGAAGGGGGAAAAAAAAGAAGCAGCAGGTCTAGGCACAGTGAAGGCAGCATAAAAAGATGTTTAGGGGGAGAAAAGAAGCCAGAGGCAACTTCTTAGCCATTGCCTAACCATGAGGCTCGGAAAGAATCACTCTTAAGACAAGAACATGTTTCTGGTATGCAAAAATTTAGAATGGAAGCAAGCACCAACAGTCTATCCAATAAGGTTCAATATGATTCTCATGAAAAAGAAAAAAAATAAACAAAAGAAAAATTGAAGTTCATGATTCTAGAAAAATCTATCATTAGTGTATTAGCCAAAAGCAAAACAAGGGCAAATACACTTTAGTGAAACCATGGAGTATTATTGAACAACTACTAAAAAATTTGTTACTATGACAAGACCAAAAAGAAACAGATTTCAATCGAGTCAAGCCACTAGTTCAGACCATAAAAATTTATTATGTTCACATATTTACAAACACACAGGTTAGACTACATACCTCAGCTTCTTCTTGGGTCATCCCATCCTTCCATGCTTGATCAAAGAAACCATACAAGTAAGAAGATCCTGATCCTGCATGCAACATGCAGATAAAAACAATTAATCAACTGATGCAATTAATAAGTCCATTTTCCATAGGATGAGGACATAGTAGTCAAAATTTTCATAATTGTAACAACTCCAACTACTGCAGACAATGGTGGTTTATTCCCTTATAATATATCAGACAATGGTGGTTTACTCAAGCTTACCAGTCAATATGTACCACCTTCTGATGACATAAAAGAGGAGTAACCTATCATTCATCCCAAGAACACTAGATTCATGGTACAAGATTAAGTCTCTGCAAGCAGGTGTTTTTCTCATACTAAATTTTAAAGAGTGAAGACACCACAGCCAGTTCACATTGCTTCTTGTAATGCCACTGGTTAATTAGCATTGTTACTGCCAGCCAATGAAGTAACAAGGGATTGACAAGTTCCTCGGCGCAGGTCGCATTTTCATCAACAGTTGCTAACAAGGCAGGTATAGGTGAGGCAACATGACGGGCAACTGACAGGATGGGTGCAAGAGAGGAATCCACAATTGACCCATATCATGGCCTTAAACAATTATGCAAGTACCAGAAATAATAGTAACATTCTATTATTGCTGTTGCTGATGAGATATAAATAAACAAGTGCATGTGCAAAAAAGAAACAAATCAACAAGAATCACATAAAAAACACGAAAGAATTACTAATGGTACACAAAATGCCCACAAGTTCACTTCACACACCTCCAATTGTAAAAGGCAGCTCCAAAAGTGTCCCTCCAAGAGGTACTCCATAAATTTTACCTCCTTCATACTTATCCCAACCCCCAACAATCATTCCAGTTTGCAAGAAATTCTGCCAAAAAACCAACAAAAAAAATGTATCAAAACCAAACCAACCCTGTTATTGTACGACACCCAACACCATCATCAGAAACAAATTTACAACAGTACAAGCATCAAAACCGAACCAACCTTGTTATTGTAAGACAACAACCTAACAAGATTAGCAGCAACCTTAACTGTCGCCGGCTGCCCCAATTGTATTCTACACGCATTACCCACAAAACCCAAATCAGCTCTTCAACTAATCATCCAAAAAAATCAAGACTTTACACCAAAAAAGAAAAGAAAAAAGAGAAACAGCATTCATCAACACAAAAAAACTCCCTTACGTGTGTTGATGCAGAAAATATCTCACATAATCAGACACAGTTTGAGAATCAGCAGCCTATCAACAAACAACATAAAATCAAACCCAAAATAAACAAAACTAAACAAGGTAAAATAAAATTTACAGAAATATGAAAAAATAGTAATTTACAGATCCAGAGCGGCATAAGTAGACGTTATCAGTAAGCTGAGTGATTTTATCTGATGCTCGATTTGCAACATAAACTCCTAAGAAAACCCACAACAAAAACCGTAGAATTAGTCATAAATTTTTGGTCTTTGTCTTTCAGGTTTTTTGAAGAAAGAGAAAGTTTTGATTTTTACCAGTGCTAGTGCGAGAATCGGCACCGAGGACGACACCGCCATTGTAGGTGACGCCGATGATGGTTGTCCCCATGGAATGAGGGCCGTTGATCCCGTTTTCTTTGTGTGATTCCATTGATTTGAGATAATTCAAATATGAGGAGGAAGAATAAAAACCCTAGAAATTGAAGAAAAACTGGGGATTTTTTTGCTCTTTAAGAGAAATGCAAGCGTTGGCTACTTGTTGGTGAAGTCAGAGAGGAGGTGAAGTATTAATGGGCTGATGGGCTGGGCTCGTGTGTTTGGGTCTATTTGCTTTTCTTTGTGGATTTTGGTTTAAAAAATTAAAATTGGTCACATAAAAATAAGTAAGTCGAAGGTATGTTTGTTTGCTAGCGATGATCCTCCTGATTGGTACTACTTCCCTGACTTCGGTGTTCTGTTGAATATTTTTTTTTAATTTATGATATATATTTTTTAGATTATATAAAAAATAAATTAAAATAAATCATAATACTAATTTAAAATTAATTAAATATTAAAAAAAATTATAAAAAAATCAAAAGGGATTTAATTTAAAAATAATAATTGGAAGATGAGATTTTTTTTAAAAAATTATTTGGTATTGTTATTAAATCTGATCTAACAAGTTAATTTTAAAATCTTTTGATTTGATTTTTCATTTAATTTATATTTAAAATTAATTTGTATAAAATAATTTAATTAATTTTATTTGATATAAAAATAATTCTAAATGATTAATGAAAATCTAATTTGATTTTTTTTAAAAAATAAAATAATAATATATTGAATCAATCAGAACTACCCCATTTAATTAGCAAAACATGCGATCTAAATTATGTTTATTAGAACTAAAAGCTTTATTTTTTAAAATTATTTTTTATTTAATAATATGATAATAAAAAATAGATATTTTTCAAAAATTAAGTACCAACTTTTTGAAAGAATATTTATTTAAAACTGTAATAATTTCATAAAAATTATATTATAATAAATTATATTAATTAATTTAAAATTAATAAAATATTAAAGGGTGAGATTGAAATAAAAAAAATTTAAAAGTGATTTTTTAAGAAAGGGAAAAAGGAGAGAATAAATTAAGTTGCTACGAACAGTAAAGCACCTTAATATTTCCAAGTTCTTTGAGTAGATAGTGGTAGTTCATGCATGATTGTTTGCTAAGAAAATGCAAGGACAAAATTCTTTACCATACAAAGAGAACAGGTTCTAAGATGTAAAAAGATTAGTTCCTTGATTAACAATTAACAGCAACGAAAACATGTTAGATTGCTAATTAATCAAATCCTAATCTCGGGCTAGAACAGGCTAACAATATCACGCAAGACTTGATTCTTGCAAGCTACCATACGACTCGAAACAGGGTTCCAACTTAAGATTAATATGCATTCGTATGTCTGGAAAGAATCTTGTCCTTCTTTTAGTAGATGTCTAATGCTAACTTGTTCACCGATGGATTAAACTTGAAATGAGTGATTGGATTACGAGTAAAAACCAAAAACAAGTAAGAAGAGTTATAATATCTTATAGTTTGCACGCTAATTGCTCGAGCTCCATGTGGTTAAGCTCACTGGGCTGGATGTTTTATAGATATAACCATGGGATTTGTTAAATATCTACATCAAATTTGTTGCTTGATTTTTCTGTTCCTTCATTTTGCAATGACTGTTCATCAGCAAACTCGGGAATGAAGTTTAAATATCTCTGTCAGCAAACTTTTGCAGAATTGTTCATCAGTAATGATGATACGAAGTCATTATGCTCGAGATATAACCAGCCCTAATTGCTTATTCATTAAAATGACATGAAACAAAAGGTTTTCATGCCTCTTTGTATGATGTTATCTCCCCTACTGATTTTGATATTTCTACAATGCAATTCATAAAAACAACCTTAATTACCTGACATCTGACACAGAATGATTAGACTTTCATTAATTGATGTTATGCTACGAAATTCTGATATCTTGAATGTATCTGCAGAACATTTTACGTGTCTATGTTGGGAGGTCATAGTATGATCTGGTAAATCTTTTTATTTTTGGTTTTTTATGCATTTTTATCTGATATACATGATGTAATATAATTATTATTTACTCTGTAATGCGGAAAATTCCTCAGTATGAAGAACCCAGAATCTAACAGGTTTTTACCTCGAAAGTGTTCATTCTTTGAATTAATAAACTCTTATCCATTGCAACAACTTCTGTTTTTCTTATGGTTCTGTTAATTGTATGTTTCCTGGTCTTCAAAACATTAATGAACTATATATATAAAAAAATTATACACCAATTGAACCACTAAAACATATTTCATCAATAATTCCGTTAGAAATTTCCAATGCCAATAAGTTTTTAATGCAAAATGGATGATAAAGCATAATATAATGATGAAATATTCCAATATAATTTTCTCAATATTATAAATTATTGACATAATAAAATTATCAATGCTTAATTTTTTGATGATTGTGTTTTATTGCTAGTTGTGTCAATGATTTATAATATTGACAAAATATTTTTTAAATGCTATAAAATATATTTTTTAATAGCCTATTTATATCATTCATTGTCAACATGACTTTTAGACAAAAGGGTATTGGTTTTTCATTGTTTGTTAATCTGATTAGCTTTGCCTTTTTGATATCAATTAAATTTCCTTTGGATTTACATACAATGAGATGACAATTATCTACTAATAAAATAAAATAAAATGAACGTAAATATATAGTTAAAGTAAGAATTAGATTGAGGAAAGTCAAATAAGATATTAGGGTTCTAAAAAAACCCTAGGAAATCAAAAGGTCTAAAATCACAGAGAAAAGCTATAAAATAAGTTGTGCATAAAGGTAAAGCATCGTAAAGGTAAAAAGATTGAAAGATAAATTGTTGAGAAAATAATTTGTGTGTATTAGGGTAAGGCCATGGAATAAAATAGCATGGTTCTTTATTTACAGAGAAAAATGGAGAGCTGGAGGCCACTGATAACTGATAATTGATAATTCCTTCTGGCTCTGATGGGCAGGCATAAACATATCTTGAATTTTTCCTTCGTGTTAACACAGAAACGAGTCACGACAAGGAGCTAGATCTCTATGGCAGATACATTGATCTCAGGCATGTTCATCAGCTCTCAATTATCAGACAAGATCATACGAAAATGGAGTAACTGTGACCATTCTAAACCTAGTTGAAGCTTTGAAGGAGGAAACATAAGGTAAGTCTCTCTCAGAGTTTGAGATGGTGTTAAAAAAATTGCAACCTATATGGAGATAATTGCAACTCAAATGGTGTTGGAATAAATTATAATTAAGTATATCAAATTATTCAATTACTAAACATGATCTTATGGCTTGTGGTTTATAAATTGATTTATTAAAAACTTGAGTAATACACACATCAAAATTATTAGTAAATACTTTTTGATATTATAGAGTGGTTGTTTTTTAAAATGTTTTTTACTTGAAAATATATTAAAATAATATATATTTTTTATTTTTTAAAATTTATTTTTAACATTTTCGATCTAAAATCACAAAAAATAATTTTTTTTTTAAATATGGGCACATCACAATAACAAACAAGTTCTGCAAATAGTATTTTAAGATAAAAACAAAACAAATTATGATAAAGTTTCATTCCAAAATTCTTAGATTTAAAATTATTATTATATATATATATATATGTTTTTATCTCTTTAATTAAAAACGATCATATCCTTTTAGTATCTTTCCTCTTGATTCTAAAAAATTAATAAACTATTTGTTTTTATATTTTAAAAATATTGTTGCTTAGGTTTCTGCTAGGCCGTAAGAGGATCTGCATTATTTTTTAAAAATTAATATTTTTTAATAATTTTGATGTTATAATATTAAAAATATTTTTTAAAATAAAATAAAAATATTTTAATATATATTTAAGTGAAAAACACTTTAAAAAATAATTATTTTCATGTTTCTAATTACCCTCTAAAAAATTGAGAAAAAATATTTATAAATTGGTTTTAAAATAGAAAAGAAAAAAACTAATTTGAAATGATAAAAATCTTCTCTAAAACTCTTAAAGATAAAATTTATTTTATATATATATTTTTTAACTAAACTAATTCTATTTTTTTTTATTTCTATTTAGTTTTGAAATATAAGTCAATATTTTTTTGTAGTGCTTGTTTTTTGAAAATATATTAAAATAATATTATTTTATTTTTTAAAAATATTTTTGATATTAGTATATTAAAACGATTTAAAAAATAAAAAAAATATTTTTTTAAAATTTTATTTTTATCATATTTCTAAACGGTAATTAAATAAAAAATCATAATTATTAGATTAAATTTAGGGTTGACTTAGCTAAAAAGTTGGCTCTCATGTAATATCAACTTATACTGATCAATTCAAATCAACTTAAAAAAATTAAAATAAATAAAATTTTAATATTTCATAAAAAGATTAAAAAATATAATTCATATAAATATAAGCTCTATGTATGTTATAAATAAAAAATTTTTAAAAAAAATTTAAAAATATTTTTTAATTTACATTCAAAAGATATTGTGTAAATATATTACCATTTTAAATTGAAGTATGCAGTGAGAAGAGAAGAAGGGAGAGAAAGCGGAGAGCAACAAAAGCAAGAATCTGCTTTGAAGAAGAGGAACTTGACACGGACTTGTGTTCATGAAGTTGGGTTCCCAAGTGGGTATGTAGTGAATAAAGACGAAACCCTTCATGGGACTATGTCGAATCCTTTGTATAACGGGGAGATGGCGAAAAGTTATAAATTTGAGCTTGACCCTTTTCAGAAGGTGTCTGTAGCTTGTTTGGAAAGGAATGAGAGTGTTTTAGTTTCTGCTCATACGTCAGCAGGGAAAACTGCGGTTGCTGAGTATGCGGTTGCAATGGCTTTTAGAGAAAAGCAAAGGGTTATTTATACATCTCCGTTGAGAGCTTTGAGTAATCAGAAGTACAGGGAGTTGCATCAGGAGTTCCAAGATGTTGGATTGATGACAGGAGATGTTACTCTTTCTCCTAATGGTAGTTGTTCGGTTATGACTACAGAGATTCTTAGATGAATGCTTTATAGGGGTTCTGAGATTCTGAAGGAAGTTGCTTGGGTTGTTTTTGATGAGATTCATTATATGAAGGATCGTGAAAAAGGGGTTGTTTGGGAAGAGAGTATTATATTTATGCCGCCAGTGATTAAGATGGTTTTCCTCGACGATGTCGAATGCCACTGAGTTTGCTGAGTGGATTTGTCATTTGCATAAGCAGCCATGCCATGTGGTTTACCCAGATTTTCGACCTACTCCTTTGCAGCATTATGTCTTTCCTGTGGGTGGTGCTGGGTTATATCTTGTGGTTGATGAGAGTGAGCAGTTTAGGGAGGACAATTTTATGAAGCTGCAGGATACTTTCTCGAAGCAGAAAATTGGTGAGGGGAATAAGAGTGCAAATGGTAAAGCTAGTTGAAGAATTGCAAAGGGTGGGAATGCTTCTGGGGGTTCTGACATATACAAAATTCTCAAGGTTTGCACTATTATTTTTACATGCTCTCTTGATTGAATTATTATAAGTTCCCTTCATTTTTTGCTTCATTGAGCATCGATGGGTGTTTAATATTCTTTACCTCTTCAACGGGAGCTTCTCTAGTGCCATTTGTAGTTCTCCGAGTTTCAATTTTCCCGATGCTATCAACGAACTGAACTTCATAGCAATTGACCGAGGAGAAACCTTTTCGTCAAATTAATCAATATTTTTAGCTGTCTTCTCAGACAAATATATATGCGATATGCAACTTCTCAATATTTTTTTTCCCTATTATAGTATCTCAAATTTGCTTGCTATGGATAATATGTTCTGTTAAAAGAAAAAATAAGTATTGTTTGTTGATGTAATACTAGATATTCATATTTGCTTTGAGTAGTGATTAATTATTTTCTGATGCGTGTGCATCTGAACTGTTGATGCATTTTCTGAATTTTAAATTGGAGATTTGTAGTTTATCCTGTTCATCTTGTGTAATAGGTTGATTCAATTCCTCAATTCATTGCTTTCATATGTAATTTCAGATGATTATGGAACGGAAATTTCAACCAGTTATAGTTTTTAGCTTCAGTAGGAGAGAGGTTGAGCAACATGCCATGTCCATGTCCAAACTTGATTTTAATACACAAGAAGAGCAGGTATTTAACAATGCAATACTCTGCTTGAATGAGGAAGGCAGGAATTTGCTTGCTATTGAGTTGATGTTGCCACTACTTCAGAGAGGCATTGCTGTCCATCATTCTGGTCTTCTCCCTGTTATTAAGGAACTAGTAGAGCTTCTTTTCCAGGAAGGCCTTGTTAAGGTTTTATTTGCTACAGAGACAGTAAGTTAATCTAGACAGGAAACTGAAGAGGGGGGGGGGGGATCAGTTTTAGTTTCTGTTGCTGTTAAGAAGTGGGTGGTGATGGTCATCGTTACATTGGATCTGGTGAGTATATCCAGGTAAGTGATAATTTGTTGCATTTCTCTAGAGCATAAAAAACACTAACTTGTACATATGTGCCTATGCATGTATGTGTACGAGCGGGGTATTTGTATCATAATGATTGATGAGTGGGTAATTCTATGGCTTTTCATTTTTTCTGTGTTCTTTTTTGTATATTTCCTCCCTCTGTTTTTTTTTTTTTTTTTTTTTTCCAGGTGTATATAGTAAATGTTACTAGTGATTTCCATCAACCATCTCGATGACAGTTGAAATCTAGGAAGTTCTTCTGCTAAATGTTAATCCTGTGTTTTATTGTTACTGCCTAGTATAATTATCTGCATGAACATAATGCACTAGTATAAATATGAAAGTCAACCTGTATTTTCATTTTAACACACACCCATGCTACAAATTTAAGTCTTGTGTCAAAGGAAAACTAATGGTATTTAGTTCCCACGGCACATCATGATCTCTTGCTTAGATCCTTGAAAAAGGCAATAAAACAACCTGGTCTTCTCTTTCACAGTGCTTGCCATTTCTGTTACTTTTCCAGATGGAGATGAATACACTCAAAGACATGGTTTTGGGTAATCCAGCCCCTCTTGTTAGTACTTTCAGACTGAGCTACTATTCAATCTTGAATTTAATGAGCCGTGCTGAAGGCCAGTTCACTGCTGAACACGTAATAAGAAATTCATTTCATCAATTCCAATACGAGAAGGTTTTTTTTTGAATCCTTTACATCCTTTTGTGCTTGTAGTTCTTAACTTCATGAAGTGTTCAATGACTTATAATTCTCTCTCTTTTAGGCTTTACCAGACATGGGGAAAAAGGTTTCAAAACTGGAAGAGGAAGCTGCCATGCCTGATGCTTCGGGGAGGTAATCATTTCCCTCTGTTAGTCAATACAATTCATTTTGTTTTCTTGAAATAATATATGTTGATGTAATTTTGATTTTTTGTTATCTTGCATAGACTGAGGTTGCTGAGTATCATAATCTAAAACTTGAGATGACCTAACTTGAAAAGAAGATGACAGAAATAATGAGGCCTGAAAGAATTCTTTATTATCTATGCACTGGTCGGTTGGCATGTACAGAAAATGAGCACCCTTGTTGAAGTTTGTGTGCTGCTAAATGGCCAGTTTCTTTTATTCTTTTCTGGAACTTCACCTTCATTATCAATGGATTCTTTTACAATCTGAGGTCACTTTACTTTTTATGCTGAATGTGGAATAATGTGATATATATGCTGCCAGGATACATGTACATAAGAAATCAGAAAAACAAATGGGGCCGAAGTTTATAAATTTGAGGCCCCAATAGTTGAGAAACATTTATAGGACATTATGATTTAGAGAAAAATAAAGCTAAACAATTATTCTTCGTGTCTGCAAATTTCACATGCATTTCCACATGTTTTTGTAATTTTAGTAATAATAGTTATATTATTTTGTCCTCTTATTAGTGGCTGTCTGTATTGCAGATCAAGGTAAGAGAAGGAGGAATTGATTGGGGTTGGGGAGTTGTAGTGAATGTTGTTAAAAAGCCCACTGCAGGTTTGGGAGCATTGCCATCAAAAGGTGGTGGTTATATAGTGGATACTGTCCTTCATTGCTCTCCTGGACCAAGTGAGAGTGGCTCCTGGCCAAGACCATGCCCACCTCGGCCTGGAGAAAAGGGTGAGATGCATGTGGTATGTTGATGCATCACTGTGACAGTATCTTTATCTCTTCTCAGTCTTGTTATCTAGTAATTAACTTCAAGTGTTTGGACTGGTCTGCTGGATAATATGATTTCTGTTCTGTTCTGTTCTAGGTTCGTGTTCAGTCGACCCTGATTTGTGCTCTAAGTAAGGTAAGGATATCCATCCCTGCCGACCTTTGGCCTTTGGAAGCAAGACAAAGTATACTACTAGCAGTGCAGGAGTTAGGGAATTGGTTTCCTGAAGGCCTCCCTAAGCTTAACCCTGTAAAGGTAAGTGTTTGCTGTAATTGAATATTGGGTTGTTTCACATGATAGAATAAGCACAGAATAAAATTACAAACCTTTTGGTGCACTGCACAAGAATTGGAAATGCCACCCAATTTATTACAACACTAACCCATGTTCAAACTTCAAGCCTAGTTTTTGAGTTGGCACAATTTAGCTTACTTCTTGGAATATGGAAAATTATGTTGCAGTTTTAACAAAGCTTTTATCATAAAATGCCAAAATTAGCAGAAACAGATGGTGTTTTCTTTGCATTCATGTTTTAGACTCCATCTTTTATTCCCCTCTTGAGAAAATATAAAGATTTGTAACTGTTTTTATTACACATGATCAACTCAGTTTCCAGTTGCTCTTAGTCCATGTATGACCTTCTTGCTATTGATGTTTGCTCTCTTCACTGTGCCATAAACAATATGAACATATTTCACTCACTCCTTTTCAGTTGCTTCTGAAATTTTCTCTATTTGACTTTAATGTTTGTTTCATCAAAAAGATAATGTACTGGAATAGTTTTCCAAGAATGCTGCTGTCTCTCATGGTTCTATTAATTTGCAGGACATGAAAATTGAGGATCCTGAAATTGTCGAATTGGTTAATCAAATTGAGGAATTGGAACGAAAGCTACATGCACATCCACTGCACAAGGTTTGCCATATCATTCAGAATCAACCTCCCTCCACACATCGTTCCTATAAAATTTTGTTAGGCAGTAAGAAAGTTCCTGCTCTTGGAAAATTCTCTCAATAATGTTGCTTCATGTGGTATTTAGCAATCACACTCATTCAATTTTATGCATGCAGTCTCAAGCTGTGAATCAGATGAAAAGTTTTCATAAAAAAGCTGAGGTGAATCATGAAATTCAACAACTCAAATTGAAAATGCGTGATTCCCAGGTATTTTTTCTTCTTGTATGCTAGTTTGATTGAACTTTGTAAAATATAGTTGGATCTATGTGTGATATGGATTTGGCATTTGTGATGTATATTTCAGAAATCCTGATGGAGGAGAATGCCTCGTGGAATAAACTTTGATTTATCTTATTGCATGAAATTACTTATGTAGTTCTGATTTCTATTAATCAGAAAAAGGGAAAGGAAGAAAATGCTTGTCATTTTGACAATGTCTCTTGCTTGCATATTCAAGCATCAAATCGCATTTAAAATAAATCATGATAAACTAGTTGCATGGGTGAGGTCAGCTAAATAATTTGTTCCTTCAATTGATAGTTGGGTATGTGGTCGTGAGTGATAAATTAGTTGTGTGGGTGCTTTGTTCCTTGAATAGATAGTGAGGTATGTGGAGTGCAATAACATTTGTAGTTGGTAGTTGCTTTCTTGTTTAAGTTCACCCACCAGATCAATTTTTGCATTGTATTGTGATTTTCCTCTTTACAATAGTGTACTCCAAAAGAGACATTAGAAAATCTTCTGACTGCACAGAGGTGTTGACTGTAAATCTTTATTGAGTGTTCATATCTGAACAATACAGCCACACAGAATAGAGATGAACTTGAGTTGCTGTTCATGTTCCAACTTTTATTCAAAGTGTTTTCAAAAATAGCATAAGCATGCGAACTTGAGTTGCTGTTCTTGTTCCAACTTTTATTCAAAGTGTTTTCAGTATTTGCTTTTGTTGATGTTGGGCTTGTTATTATCTACTGCTTCAAGCTTATTTACATCAGTTTTCCACTTGCATTTTATTTTAATTTGATTTGCTATTGTTTGCAGCTTCAAAAATTTCATGAAGAACTCAAGAACCGTTCGCGAGTCTTGCAAAGACTTGGACGTATAGATGCTGATGGTATTGTCCAGCTAAAGGGAAGAGCAACCTGCTTAATAGACACAGGAGATGAATTACTTGTTACAGAACTGATGTTCAATGGTGAGTTTAAGACCATCTCATGATGGTTCATGCTCTGCAAATCTTATTTTATTTCTGGCTGGGTTTCTCTGTCCAGGTTGCTGGGAGTCTTAGATGCATGATATAAGACTGACCCACTCATTTCATTCGCTTTTATTTATATCCTTTGATGATTTTTTAACAGGTACTTTCAACGATCTTGATCATCACCAAGTGGCTGCCCTTGCTAGTTGCTTCATTCCAGTAGACAAGTCAAGTGAGCAGATAGAGTTGAGAACAGAACTTGCTAAACCATTACAGCAACTTCAAGAGAGTGCACGGAAAATAGCAGAGGTTGCTATGTCTCCTTGCCATTTTGTTCATATTATGAAATTAACTCATTAAGGATAGTTAAAAATGTCTTTTTGCATGATTACAGATACAATATGAATGCAAATTGGACATAAATGTCGATGAATATGAATAGAGGTATCATGTTTGCAAATTCTCTTTACCTGTAAGTCGTCTTTTTGCAGGCTTTTGTTGTGTGGGGTGCCCATGAGCACAAAAGTTATTCCCTTGCAACATTTATGCCGTGGTGGCCACTTAAGATGTGCTATAAACTGGCAACTATAGGTTCCATCTCCTTTCTCCTTCACTTTTGAGTTTCTTTCATGCTGTTGATCTTATATATTTGACAGTTGATTTCATTGTATACACACAAAGTTGGTGACATGGAGATGAAAAGTTATGCCCATGTAACGTCTGACAGCAATGCCATGAATCTTTTTAAGACATAACTTGACAGACATCAGAGGCATACGTAGGTGCTTACAATTACTAGTCAATCCATGTAATGCAGATTATATATGTTTCATGTATCAGTTTTGTAGGGAAGATAACAACAGTGTTTGATGCCTTCTCTTCTCGAATTGTTTTCGATTGATCAATGAAGTCTTAAATAACCATGCATAGCATACGGCTAGAAATTAATCTTATTTCTGTCTGCAATTTTGTAAAAGAGAAGACAATGTGTTACATATTCAAAGCTTTATTCAAAAAAAAAAAAAACCAAATCTCACAATTTCGAGAATAATGAAGAGTAAAAGTGAAAGGTTTTACAAACAACCAAGCTATTGATTTGATACATGTCTAGGAAGCTGAACTTGTGATGAGATCATGCTTTGATTGGTTTGAAAACAACAGTGGAATGGCTTGCAATGTGCAAGCTGAACTGCCCTCCTTTTTCACTCACATCAATCTTCTCCATCCCAGGAGGAGCTATCATCTCAAAATTCGACACCAGTCTTGCAACAATCAGTCCTAGGATTGGCATTGCAAGTATGATCCCTGGGCAGCTACGCCTACCCACGCCAAATGGTAGGAACCGAAAATCAACCTTCCCACCAACGATGGCCTCTGTGTCACGTTCTTCTTCTAAGAATCGCTCTGGCCGGAATTCTGATGGTTTCTCCCACCATTCAGGGTTGTTAGCTAGCCACCACGCATTGACGACCACCTTTGACTCTTTAGGAACGGTAAACCCTCCTAGTTTTGCTTCTTCAAGGTTCATATGTGGCACTAACAAGGGGATTGGGGTGTGTAGCCTTAATGACTCTTTTATTGTGGCTTGCAAGTATGGCAGTTCATGCAGGTTAGATTCTGTAACTGGGCTTCCCTTTAGGACGGCTCTGATTTCATCTCTGATCTTCCTCTGAACAGTCGGATGATTGACCAGTTCAGCTATGGCCCATTCCATAGACCACAATGTCGTCTCTATAGCAGCAACATTAATGTTCTCCACAATGTAAAGTACATTTTCTTCACTGATTTCTCCTTTCATTTGAGCCTGTATTATGTGATCCATGGCACAGCTTACCTTGTGCTTCTCTCCATTGGCAGCCATTATTTTCCTGTAAAAACCACAAATTTAAGGTCAAATTAGAAATGTTGCTAGAAATCAGATGATCATTTTATAGAGAGAGAGAGAAGATTAGTGATTAATTACCTTCTTTTCTCAATATAATAGTTGTTGAAGAAAGCTAGCCTCCTCTGCTGCAAATCCCTGCACTTGTTCAAGTACCCCCTTAAAAATGGTCTAAGGAAAGGGATAAAATCTCCATAATTATACTCAAAACTTTGTGCCAACCGACTTCTCTCGGAATTAAACCTTGTTGCTTGAACAAACAAAGGGTCCTCCTGTGACTGAAATTTTGCATCAAACATCATCCTGTACATAATATTGTACAACATCAGCTGCAGACGTTTTCTAACAACAATCCCTTCGGTCCTAACCTTCTCATTGTCTCTAAGGTCATGGACCACAAGGTCCATTTCCTGTTCCCATGAAGTACTATATTGGTTCACAACTTTGTTGGTGAAAAACGGTAGTGTCATGATTCTACGCATTTTTCTCCAATGCTCACCATAGATCGTGAACACCATGTCTTGTCCATTGCCAGTGAAGATATCGAAGACAACGTTACGTGGGCGGGACCCGAATTCAACACCCTGTGTGTGCAGGACCTGGTTGGCTAGTTCAGGGTCGGATACAACAACTAAGTTCTTTGAACCAAGCTTGAGTAGGAACACAGGACCATATGTTTGTGACATAGAAGCTAGAAGACGGTGGTTCAGGTCATTGCCAACTTGGAGCCAATTGCCAAAGATGGGGTACGAGACAGGGCCAGGAGGTAGGTCGCTAGTTGAAGACTTGGTAAAAACGGAGCTAAACAAGTACACGATTAGTGGAAGTAGAGGGAGGATGACAGAGATGGGTAGCGGTGAGAAATATATAGACAGGTTAGGGCATGCAAACTTTATGCATGATACAGATGCTACTACTAAAAGAGTGAAACCCATTGATTTTGTAACAAAAGAAGCCATGGTTGGAAGAAGGGATGCTGGGAAATGGTATGACCTTGAGAGACGGGAGGAGGGAAATGGGTTTATATAGAGGTGGAGGAGTGGGGGTAGGAGGTTAGGTGGCCATTGCCAATGGTTTTGTGAGAGAATCCATGGGCTTCCTCAAATTCAAGGTAGGAAGGAGTTGACAGCTTTCCAAAAGTCAGCATTAAAGTTGGTTGGTGAAGAAAGATTAAACATGCGCTCTTTATTTGTCTTCAAGATTTGCCTACCAACTCCTCATGTTAATCTGCGTTGAGAGGTTGACTCAGGACCTTCACGATTTAAATCTGGTTCAAGCCGGGTTTAAAAAAAATCAAATGAAAGTTGACACGGCATAACTTATTTGCCCAATTAATTAATTAATTTATTTTTAATTTGTTTTTAATAAAATATTTTTTTTTGATTAATCCAAATCAATTCATTTAATTCATAACTAGCAATTATTTTCATGAAAAAAGTTTGCCAAGGAAGGGCATCTTTCTTTCCTCTTTTTTTTTTTTTTAAAAAAAAAAAAACTAGAAAACAATGCTTGTGTGGGAGTTTGTAATCTCCACTTGGAGAATAATTGCCAACGTTTAATTAAATAATTTATAATTAATATAAAATTTCGATTAGAACTACTATATTGAAGATACAAACAGAGATTAAATTAAACATATGATAAGGCTTGATTAATTTCGAACTATCTTGCATATTGGCAGGCATCCCTCTAAACCGTGTTCTTTGTCCATACGGCATGCTATCTGTTAATGGCTGAATTTTATAAAATGTTAGATTTTATAGATTTGGTGTATTATCAAACTTATTTTTCCAAGAAAATAAAATTAAAGATCGGTAAATAAAATAAAATTTGCATGGTTATTGTATAAAAAAATGGATAAGTTCTGCAAGGCTATTAAAGTAAAAATTCTTTATATTTTTTTTTTAAAATCAAATCTATATATACAAGCAAGAAATTAAATATTTTTATATTTTGTTAGAGGTATAAAAATAAAATGCTGGAGGAAACTAAAGAATGAAAATTCAAAATTCAATTTTATGATAATTTCTTCTGTAGTTTAAAAGGGATAAGGATTAGATAATTATTATTCATTTATTTATTTATTTCAAGTTTTGTTTTGTTTTTTTCTAATATTGACTTTCATTTTATACAGGACTGATAAGTTACCAATGAAGTCTAGGCTACTTATTATCATAATAATAATTTTTTTAAAGTGTTTTTTTAGAAATATATTAAAGTAATATTTTTTATTTTTTTAAAATTTATTTTTAATTTCAGCACCACAAAACAATATAAAAAATAAAAACACTTCAAACAGCCTCTTACAAGTTCTTTAACAGCTCCACTGGTCGGACTTCCAACTTCTTTAACGGCTCTACTGTTTATCCATTCGGCTATGGACCCAGTTACACTGAATTTGGTTACAAGCCATCATCTTCGAAGAGATCAGTCCGCATCAAATTGGAAAATGATTCACATAAGGCTCCTTGTCCTGCAATTCGAGTGGATGACCTTGATTGCAATTATCAATTTGAAGTTGAGGTTCAGAATGTGGGCAGCACAGACGGAAGTGAAGCAGCCATTGTTTATTCAAAGCCACCAGAAGGGAACTTATCTTTTGCAAGTTATTGGTTTCAAGAAGGTTTTTGTTCCAGCTAGTGGAGTTGAGAAGGTCAAGTTCGAGCTTAATGCTTGCAGGAGCTTGGACGTCGTGGACTTCAATGCATACAGCGTTTTTCCTTCTCTTGCACACACCGTCATGCTGGGAGATGGTATAGTTTTGTTTCCACTCGAAATTAGTCTGAGCTGCCACAATTGCCTAAGGTTGGACTTTCACCATTACCGAAACCTGAATTTCCTGAGCTGCCAAAACCTGAAGGTCCCAAATTGCCTGAATTACCACCTTTCCCCCATTTCCCCGAGCTTCCAAAGTCCACATTACCTACCATACCAGCTCTTCCCAAGGACATCAAGCCACCTCAGTCTACTACCAGTCCTTAAATGGCCACACCATTTCATATTTATATGTATTAGACACGTGTCGTGAAATAACTTCAATACGTGGATAGGACTCTCGTCTGAGTGTTTGTTATTGTATTATTTTACGTTGTTGAGAGTTTGTTGTGCTAAGAATTTATTTTTGGTTTGTGAAGCAATATCCTTTTATGGTGACGCTTGGGTTGTGCTTGCCAAGCCATGTTAACGATGACACACGGCTTTTAGCTAAATATATTTAAGGTTCTTAGAAATTGAGCAGAACCCAACTTCTTGACCCAGAAAGGCCTTGTTTTTAGGAGATAGAAGAAAAGTTTGAAGGTTTGAGAAACCAGAATTCCTTGTTTTTGTGAAAGAGAAAGAGCAAGTCGAAAGATCAAATTTCCATGTTGATGACACTTTGAATACCGGCATTGGTTAATTATGCATGCCCATCTTTCTTTCATTTTCCCTTTCACACTTCGAATATCGGCGTTGGTTAATTATGTATGCCCATCTTTCTTTCATTTTCCCTTTCTTGAAAGAATCTTCGTAAGATCTTTCATAAGAAGAAAAGAAAAAGGTTCAGATGGATAAATATGACTGATTTAATAATATATCCAAATCTAAACAACACAAATATTAAGAATTTATTCTGTAGATTAAGATTTCTCTATCATTTCATGAGTTTCTTATCATCTGAAAAACTTCAGATTTCTCTATAAATAACTCAGCAGACCAATTATTTTTCACATGCACTCCTTTAAAAGAAAAAAATGGCCAAAATCTTTTGTTCTCTTATTTTTCTTAGTGCTTACCTTGTTCTGACTCCTGGTGCTAGAGTTAATCACAGAATCCTACCATCATCTTCTACTTTGAAGGTGTTGAATTGTTCATCCTATCTCATGTTTTGTGCAGGAAGTTGCGGATTTCATTAATGCTTTCAATATAAGGAGTTGAATTGTCCATCCCACCTGATTTGACAACTCACATAACAATTTGTCCATCCGCAGGATCTGTTTCTACCTCTGTAAAAAAAAACAAAACGACTTTTAACATATAAATGATCAATTTAAACTGGCCATTAGACGACATATTCTCTCAATTAATCATCTACAAGCACAATTATTTTTAAAAACTCATCCATTCAAATCGGTTCAAATTAGCATTTATCGAGTCGGTTTACCTCTAACAAAAAAAAAAAAAAACACACTCTTGCATGCTAATCCAAGGTTTAGACCGATCCATCTTGCTTGTTAATTGGGAGTTTAGACTCTTCCAGGTTGAAAAACAATACAAAAAGAAAAAAATGTGGTTGACTTAATGATTCTATTCACTTCGGTCTCATCCAGTTAAAATTTGGCCGTCAACCCGTTTCCAGGTTTACTTGAATTAACCCTCCTAGCTATGACTCGGGAACTAATGATAATAAAAAAGAAAAAGAAAAAGTAAAGAGAGGTTCTTAGCTTTGGTTTGGCAACCCAAACTCAACTAGGCGGAACTTTCGATCTCACACACTCTCTTACACTCTTCGTCTTTCCTCGTTTCTATCGACAAGACAGCAATCCAAACTAAAGTCCCAACAAATATCTTCCTTCCTTCACTTCTGTCTTAAATACTCTCTCTCTTTCTCTCTTTCTCCCAGTGCTTTCTTTGTTTCTGAAACACCCCATCATTTCTTGTTCAAGGTAATTATAGTGATCATCATCTCATTTAGTTATGTTTGTGTTCATGTTGAAAGTAATGTGACTATTGTGTTGGTTGTTTGTTTGTGTTTTTATTTATTTTGTAGGCCTTTTGGGTTTAAAATGGAGGCAACGTTGCCTGTTTGCAAATCTGTTACCTCTACTCCTGTAAGTTGTTGTAGTCGTCGTCTTGTTTTGTTTTCTATTCTTTGATTTAGTTGTTTTTGCGTAACGGACTTGTTTTTTGTTCGAATTGTTAGAAATGTGTGTTATTTTTTGGTTTGTAATGTATTTGCTTTGGAATGTTCACTGGAAGGAAATGAATCTTGGTTTTGTTTGTTTTGTTGTTTAGTGGATGGTATTGATTATTGAATTTTTAGTGTTGGGTTTGGTTAGCATTTGTGGGGATGAGAATTGAATCCAATTCGGTGATTTACTTCTTTTTTTTTGAACAAGTATTCAGTGAATTACATGAATTGTAGTTATGTGGTGTTAATTCAATTCTGTGATTTTGCTAGTGTGTGTGGTGTAATTAATGAGGATCATTTGGGAGGGTTGATGAGCTAAAAGCTTCTTTTTTTTCCCATTAAAAATTTCGTTGGGATTTGAAGATAAATGATAGCAAGTATGTGTCTGATGCATTATAGCATGCATGGTGATTGTATGTTTAAACGAATTCAGTGGTGCTGCTATGTCATGCATTTTTAGTCTTGTGAGGTTGTGTTTTGTGGTGGAATAGCCTTATTGATGCTTATGTTCAAAGAAAAGCTTCACTGTATCTTTAATTTTCCCAGGTCCGTGGTTGTTTGCTAGGATTATAGATGCTGAAATAGTTTGTTTATTCAATGCGTTAGGGTTTATTCATGAAGAGAAATAGTGGAATCAGGAATTCTCAATGCAGCTTTATGGTGGGAACTAAGGTTAATTTTCCTAGACAAAGAACTCAGGCTACCCAAGCTAATCACTGTGCTAAGAAGAATGGAGGAGCTCTTGGGGTTGCATGTCGCACAGAAAAAATTCTGGTAGCAAACAGAGGAGAGATTGCTGTTCGTGTTATTCGAACTGCACATGAGATGGGGATACCATGTGTAGCTGTTTACTCTACCATAGATAAGGATGCACTTCATGTGAAATTGGCTGATGAGTCTGTTTGCATAGGTGAAGCACCCAGCAACCAATCGTAAGTGGTTATAATATCCTTACTTTATCAGTCACATGCATCACACATGGACATTTCCTTGCTACTAGTAAGGGAATGTTTAGGAAAAGCTTCCGAGTCTGGATCAGTGATCTAAAACAATTCTTCCCACTTTAACAGTTGTTACTACTCTATGCATTTCACTTCATGTCCAATTCATTAAAGCATTGCCCTACTGTTTTCTGATTTTCTGGGCAGTCATTCAAGTCCTCAGCAACAAATGAACGATGCTTTTAAGTTGTAGATGTGGAATATAATGGATTTATGTGTATGTTTCCACCGTCTTTCCACAGGTACTTAGTGATCCAAAATGTTTTATCTGCTGCTATCAGTCGTGGATGCACGATGCTGCATCCTGGATACGGTTTCCTTGCTGAAAATGCTGTTTTTGTGGAAATGTGCAGAGAACATGGAATAAACTTTATTGGGCCTAATGTAAGTAGTCATCAAGAAACTTAACAATAATAAAAAGTGAGATTTCTGCGATATCTACTTGATCTTGGCTAATCACATGTCAGCTATTTTCTTTTTAATTCTGTATGCCCTGAATTAGATGCTAAAATTAGTTCTTTCTCAATCGCAACATCTGTTTATGTACTCAGAAATCATGGTGCATATAGGGTGAAAAATCCTGTATTTTGACTATCACACACAGATTTGAACAGCCAATTCAATCTAGTATGATCCAGAATAGGGGTTATGGGTAACAGTTACTGATAATCTTTTTTGAAAAATATAATCCTGCAGTGGATGATATCATTTTGTAAATAGATGCCATTCGTTAGCATGGTATGATTCTGATTATCAAAGTTTGTTGATAGTCTTAATTATTTGACATGCAGGAAAAAGTATGTTGAGGACGGTGTGAAGATATATTATCTTTATGCTAAGTGATTCTAGAGTAGGTTATTAGTTTAGTTTTTCATCAAATATCTTGAGTGAAATACATTTTTTGCCACTGAAGGGTTGCCTCTGAAGTTCAATCTTGATTGCTTCTGCATGGAATGCGATTATTTACACAAATCCCATCTTGGGCAGGTTTTAGGATTGGGTACATATTGCTCCATTTCAGCTTGTGCTGTAGTTTATTCAGTGCATTTTTCTAGTTTGTAAAGTGGTTTCAGACACTCAGGTGGCTTAGCAGTAGAAAAATATTGGTTAAAATTGACATAATTTTCAGTTCTAGCACAAGAACAGTGGAAAAAAATGCAACTTGTCTCTCCAAGCTCATAACCAGTGTAAGCAAGTTTTTCATAGAATGCTGATTCATGCCTCCAACTTCATAAGCCAACTTGCCAAATTTTTTCACCGAGGCATACATGGTTCTAGCAAAATCGTTCTCTTGTTTTTCTTTTATTTTGATGTTATTTCCTTTTTGTGTTTGAAACCTATATTTTTCTGTATTGTAAATGGGGAAATTGACTGAGTTACTCCACTGGCATGTTTTGAAGTAATAGGATCTAGAATTGGCTGAAGTTTTACCTGGTCAAAGTATACTATGAAGCATGTTTATTGTTCCTGTATCACTTGCATAATTGCAAAAACTATGATATGCAAATTCTTGTTTTTTTTTTTTTGTGGCAGCCTGACAGCATACGAGTCATGGGTGACAAATCAACTGCTAGAGAAACAATGAAGAAGGCAAATGTTCCAACTGTACCAGGAAGTGATGGCTTGTTACAGGTGCCATGTTTGGCCACTATCTGTTTGATATGATTCCAAAAATTGGCATGAAAACTATTGCATGGCTTACAAGTTCTGTGGTTTTTTATTTGGTTAGCCCCATTTCTTTTTTTTCAATATAACAAGATGTACTTTGATGTTATCTGACAAACTCTTGTGCACCAATTGTTGTTAGAGTACTGAAGAAGCAATAAAGCTTGCCAGTGAGATTGGTTATCCTGTGATGATCAAGGTAAATAATCTTCTTTCATATGAATTGGCATCATTTATGCAGGTTGTTACATCATTGAAATTGCAATAAACACCATTGTGACCCTTCCAGACTCAGACAAATGGCAATTATGATTCACATAAAAAAGGATGGAATAGTGTTTTTTCCTTGCTTCTAGCTTCATCACATCTGTGCCATCTAATTTCTTTTTTCACACAGCAAGCAGTTTATTGAGCTCTCTACAACATGTACTGGAAATCTGCTCATGTATGTGTATTTGGGTGCATGTGCATGCATGCAGAAGTAAGCTAAAATACACTCTAATTAACCCTGCACAGTAGTGCCAAGCATTAAAACTGCAATCAAATAAAATATTCTTAGAATCATTAATAATCGGGATTCCTTGAAAATGATCGCTTGGATCATATATTGAAATTATATGTTTGTGTCAGTGATAAGCTATCCTCAATTGTATATTTCTCCATTTGGTTTCTGAAGAATATATAGAAGGAAAATTGTGAAATTTCATGACAATGGGGGGTCTGGACTGGCTATTATGAGATTGAGATCTCTTCGTCCAGTTCTAATACCATGCAAATGAACATAAATTAAGAAGCATAGAAACTTCTACTAAAAAAAACTATGTTCCTAAGGCAACAGCAGGTGGTGGAGGACGTGGAATGCGGCTTGCCAAAGAACCTGATGAGTTTGTAAAGCTGCTACAGGTACACTATTAGTATGGTGCCGTTCATTGTAATATTCAATATTTACCTGGTTAAAGTGTGCTGTCTTTAATTGAGTTTGGTTCACTTTCTTTGCTCTGTAGCAAGCTAAAAGTGAGGCTGCTGCAGCATTTGGAAATGATGGAGTTTATTTGGAGAAGTATGTTCAAAATCCAAGACACATTGAGTTCCAGGTGATTTTTGTTTATTTAGAGAGTATTTGTAATAAGGTTCCTAAGAATTATTTTGGAAGATCATTAAAGTAGAGTCTGAAAGTGGAATGTCAGAAACCTTTCTAATGTAAATGTGGGGGAACGAGTATCAAGTGTTTGATTATAGCAATCGATTATTCTTAGTCATGTAGAATTACCAGCTATAAGAACATAGTGCTATGAATGAATCAACCAAATGAGATTTGATTCAATAAACATGTAAACCTCATTGGACAGAACCTACTCCTCTCTTACACAACCTGTACAAGTAGTTATCACAAAAAGAGAAGGAAGAGGCCGGTTTTGTAATCTAAAAATGTTTCTTGAACATTATATTCATCTTTTTACTGTGGATAAAAGGCATTTATAAAGCATGCCTACTCATATTTTCAGCATAGAGTCTCTCCTATCTACAAATGTAATATGCTGTATGGTGAAGATAAGTAGAAATCCAAATCTAAATTCCTGAGCTGCAATGCTCTTCTGCACATGCAGAAAAATAAGCACTTTAATTTGCTTGGCAGAGAATCTGA
>NW_011499850.1:403400-493707 GCF_000495115.2 Populus euphratica | reverse complement strand
CATTTTAAAAAATCTTAGTAACATTCATAGATGTAGAGCTCGGTTCATCGAGGATCTGAGAATTAAAAAAAATAGAAAGAAATAACTTAATTAATCTCGTAAAAAACTTGGGGTTGATTAATTTGCACTCAACTTGAAGATAATTTTGGAAAAATAATTTTTTTCTCGAAAGGACTATTTTCCCCCTCATCTAGCAGGTCTGGGTGTTATAGTTATGGTTATATTAAACATATATTAAATTAAGAGCTCAGTTAAATTGCACAAATACAAATAGGTGTAATTAACTCTCTTTTCAACAAGCTCTTTTCTAATCAATGAAAGATAAATAAAATAAATGATTAGTTTAAGAAAACAATGCCCAAAGAAAAATAACCATGGCTGGCATTTTCACCCTTCCATGTTTCTTCTTGTCCTTCTACTCTCTTGTTTCCAATAAAACGACCCTAGAAACTGTAGCAAAATCCAAAAACCAAGAACACGGTGATAATATCGTATCATTACGTGAGAAACATTTCCAAGACGATGAAACAAGAAAAACTGGGATTATAAGTGTGATGACGCAAAGGTCTGAGCAAATGCAAAATAGTGTAACGCTCGAGAAAAGAAACCGACCCCAGGAGGTGAAGGAGGAGGATGCATGGGGCTGGAGGAGCTAAAGAAAAACATGCAGACAATACCATTTGGGTTATTGACGCTTTCTTTAGAACACCTTCTTGATACCGGTAGAAAGATGGAAGTTCATTCTCTTTTTATGAAACTCAGGGTGAGAAATGGCAGATATTGTAGTGGATGCAAATGACAAATATTGTAGTGGATGAGCTGCTCTGGTTGGCTGTGCAACAAGTGTGATCACAGGCAAAGGGAAGTGAATACTATAATACTTTTTAGCTAGAGGAGGCGGTTCTGTTCAGTTAGGTCTAGTTTGGGTTGAAATGGTTTAAAACTCATCCTTGCTTGCATAATCCTGGAAGCATGTATTCAGTTCAGAGTTCAGACATGCGAAATTGTTCAAATGAAGGGCTCAATAATTATCTTGGCCCACAAATTAATCACATTTTAAAAATCTTAGTAGTTACATTCATAGATGTAGAACTCGGTTCATTTAGGATCTAAGAATTAAAAAAAATAGAAAGAAAGAACTTAATTAATCTCGTAAAAAAACTTGGGGTTGATTAATTTGCACTCAACTTGAAGATAATTTTGGAAAAATAATTTTTTTCTCGAAAGGACTATTTTCCCCCTCATCTAGCAGGTCTGGGTGTTATAGTTATGGTTATATTAAACATATATTAAATTAAGAGCTCAGTTAAATTGCACAAATACAAATAGGTGTAATTAACTCTCTTTTCAACAAGCTCTTTTCTAATCAATGAAAGATAAATAAAATAAATGATTAGTTTAAGAAAACAATGCCCAAAGAAAAATAACCATGGCTGGCATTTTCACCCTTCCATGTTTCTTCTTGTCCTTCTACTCTCTTGTTTCCAATAAAACGACCCTAGAAACTGTAGCAAAATCCAAAAACCAAGAACACGGTGATAATATCGTATCATTACGTGAGAAACATTTCCAAGACGATGAAACAAGAAAAACTGGGATTATAAGTGTGATGACGCAAAGGTCTGAGCAAATGCAAAATAGTGTAACGCTCGAGAAAAGAAACCGACCCCAGGAGGTGAAGGAGGAGGATGCATGGGGCTGGAGGAGCTAAAGAAAAACATGCAGACAATACCATTTGGGTTATTGACGCTTTCTTTAGAACACCTTCTTGATACCGGTAGAAAGATGGAAGTTCATTCTCTTTTTATGAAACTCAGGGTGAGAAATGGCAGATATTGTAGTGGATGCAAATGACAAATATTGTAGTGGATGAGCTGCTCTGGTTGGCTGTGCAACAAGTGTGATCACAGGCAAAGGGAAGTGAATACTATAATGGACTTTTTAGCTAGAGGAGGCGGTTCTGTTCAGTTAGGGGTGATTGAGGTATATTAGGGTTCAGGCTAAAGTCCTGTTAGTAATGCAATGCAATGCGATGCAGGAAGGTGGTCCAAACCAATCCCAGTCGCTACACTTTCAAGCTGGTGATATTAGCCAAGAGAATCATGCTTGATGGTAGCCCTCCTTTTGCAGTCAGATTGCAGACTGCTTCAAGCATTGCCATCGATTTGCGAGATTCCAGCATTGTTAATCAAGAATCAATTTGACTGCAAGAAATAGAGAACCCACAGACTATTAAATACGTGAGGTAGCAGTTGTGTTTCTAACCACCGAAACCCTGAGTTTGAGAGGCAAAGTTCTGCTAACGATCAGTATGGAGTGCAGGAGAAAAGTCCTCTTTCTCAATATACAAGTAAATTGACATTGCAGCAGAATCCAGTTAATTCCTTGGCAAGAAACACTATCAAATGAAGGAAATACATCCATGCATTATGCGATATATATATATATTAATATTGATAGTTTTTAATTTAAATATTGTAAATTTAATTACTGTTATTACATCATGAAATAAATAATATTGATATCAAATATTTTTTATTATTTCATTAAACTATGTGTAATTTTATCATATACAACATCTATCTAACAAGAACTATATTTTCCATGGTTTTATAAACACGCAACAATAAAAACTGAATTTTTTTTACGTTATTAAATAATTTTCTTCTAATTTTTTGAATAAAATACAATTAAAAATAAAAATAAAAATAAAAATTGAATATTTTAACTAGGTCGGACCCGGCAAGAACATAATTAGTATTGCAATTAAATTTTATAAATGTTATATCATTATATAATATCATTTTAATTTATATAATATTTTTAAATAATATTAAATACTATTTTTTCAAGAAAAATACAATTTAAAAAAAATTTACAGGTTGATCCAATCAACCATTAAAATACTATTTGTGTGAACAATGTCAAGTAATTAACACTATTTACATGAACAGTACCGGGATAAATTAATTCACTGTTTACCTTTACTTCAAGAGTGAACAGTGTCCGGATGGAGTAATTCACCTAGTCACTAGACGTGGTTGTGTATGAAACAGCTGAAAGCTGCTTCTCATGGACCAGCGGTTTTAATTGGCCTACTTATATAATAATTTATATTTTATTGTTATCAAATGAATTGTTTACACAATTTGCTTGAAAAGCAGTCGCCACTGCATTAACAAACGGATTAATGCTTCTTGTTTGTTCCTCTTTTTCCCCATATAGAGCTGAAGGATTTGTCCTCTTACCGAGTTATTATTTATCAAAACCATATTCCATGTTTTGTATAATATATAGTTTTTTATTTTTTGCTGGGTGAGCTTTGAATTTGGAGTAAATTATTATTTAGTCCCTGGGTTTTCAATGACACTATAATTTAGGAAAACTTGCAACTTCTGTCCTCAATTTATATATTTTCAAACAAGGAACAAGTTATAACTAAATTTAAAATTAAGGATTTTTAAAATTTGCTCTTGGAACTTGTGAGCAAAGTTATTAAACATGCCAGTGAATAATTTATTAAAAAAATAATAATATCATGTTAATTTTTTTGAAAAAACTAAATTAAATTTTTTTCTAGTTATGAGTTTACTAATTAAATCGATTAATATTTAATTAGATTAACTCCAACATAATTTAATTTAAAATTTAGATTAAATAAATTCTTGAATTAACAAATCATCGGGTTTGCGTACCTCATCGAGCTAATCTTAACAATACTGCTTGGAAGATATGAGAATTAAGGGGATAAAAAATGTAAAGTGAGCCAGGATTTTGTTTTCATTTCATTTTGATCCTACATTGTGATTATCGTAATTTTTCATCCCTTATTTAGCAATCCTTGCAACTACTCTGACTTCATCAATGTCAGGCTATCACGGGAAGTGCATGAGAAAAGTTAAGAATGCACATCATATGCCAGAGCAGAAATTTGACTACAATTTCTTCAGGTCTAGGTCTATAAATGGGAACAAATTGTGTCTCCATGCTATTTCCAAAAGAGTCATTCATCTTCACAACCAAAACTAAAACCTTCACTCAGGTTTTCCACGAGGTAAAGCATGGATCTTGGAAGAAATACTTGGAGGAAACTAAAGCATTAGTCTGCTAATGCGTTGTCAAAGTCTAATACATGGTTTAATTTCCTCCAATATCTTACTTTCAACTGTTCATGGTGAGCATTAACCAATGAAAAGATTGAGAAGAAGGGTGGCGACTGGCATGGATCTTGAATGTAAGAATTGGAGGGAAGTAAACCATATAAGTTGCCTCATCTTTTGAGTGCAAACCATGTGATTTAGTTTCCTCCAATATCTTATCTTTATTGGCTCTTGTATAGAGGAGTAGAAGTAGAAAATAGAACCTATCCTTCTTTAGCTAGTTTCCCGAATGATCAAAGCATGGATCTTGGATGTGAGAATTGGAGAAAACTAAAGCATTGCGGAGACCATATGGTTTAATTTTCTCCGATATCTTATTTCCGAATGGTTCATGAGTATCAAATAATGCAAATGATTCCAGGAAAATGGCAGTCATCATGGATCTTGAAAGTGAGAATTGAAGGAAGCTAAACCATTGAGGTTTACTCTTCTTGTAGAGTACAGACCATATGATTTGGTTTCCTCCAATAACTTACTTTCGATGGCATTAAGAAAGCAACAGAAGAAGATCTCGTCTTTGTTGACCATATGCATCAAATCCTACATTTCTTTTTCTTTTTCTTCTTGAGTTGAATGGATCCTAGAAACCTTTAAGAGTCCCATCAAAGCACAATATACAAGGGAAATATTGGGAAAATGTCACCTTTCAACAATTTTGCTCCAACCCAATATTTTGGAAGAGCCATACACTGAGAAATCTTGCATGAACTGGCTAGTATTATTTTCACAAGTGATTATTCTTAGCCTAAAATTTGCTGTCGATATCTTAATCACAGCCCTGAATTTTGATTCCAATTGCATAGTATACAAAGGTTTGATGTATGACATTGAAGATCCATGGAAGCATCAGGTTGGGCTTCTAGTTAAGGACTCCGGGATATATACTTCCTGAGTGGGTTGGTGCACAGCCTTTTGATTCAGATGTTCAAGCTATCTATGCGTCGGAAGGTGCCTTGCCAATGATCCTGCCTTTGAAGCCTGAGAAGGTTGAATTAGCTGTAAAGGTTGCATCCTGAGCTTCTGTTATTCTTCTTGAAGACAGATTATATGTGTGTGATGGTAATCTTGACAGGGTAAGGAATTAGTCCACTGGAGTGTTTTTGCAGAGGTCGAATTAAGGTTGTTCTACGTTCCACTCTCCACTGTAAGATGCTCTGTCGTCAGCCCTCTCTTTCTATTAGGATCCTGATGAGTTTTGGAACTCTTAGACCATGTGAAGCTCCAGAAGTTCCCTTTCAATGATTTGCTTTCTCTGGAAAAATATGTACGGCTTGCATTCTTCCTTGGATAATAAGCAGGCCTCTGTTTTAGTTGAGGCAGTCAATTTTTAGGGCAAAACTTCTTCGCAGCCCCAAAACCCTCCTCTTCCTTCTTCCCCGTCACATTCCTCTCATCCTTCTTCTCCTTCCACTCCACCACCGACCTTCCTGAAACCCTCCTCATTCCCCAAACCCCATCCCCATATTTCTCGGCCTTGTCTTCCTAGCCTGTACTGGCTCCGCAACAGAGTGGTTTTAGTACGAGGTTAAACATGTAGATGCGATTGTTTTTGTATTTTTTATTTTTAAAATATATTAAAATAATATTTTTTTTATTTTTAAAAAATTATTTTTAAAATTAGTATACTGAAACAATACAAAATATATAAAAATTTAACTTTTAATAAAACAATAATTTTCAAATTTCTTTAAAATGCCCGCGTTTCTAAATGATACCTTTCTATTTAAATTTCTTTAAAATACATGTTGGCCCGCGTTTCTAAATGATACCTTTCTATCACTAATTTTTATTTGTTCACGTGGCCGATTACATTTTAAGCGGTTGTTTTTTATGTTTAGTATAAATATTTTTTATTAAAAAAAATATTAAAAAAATATTTTTTATTTTTTAAATTTTATTTTAGATATAAATACATCAAAATAATAAAAATAAAAACAAAAATAAAAAATTAAATTTTTTTTTTAAAATAAATTTTTAACAAACGGACAGCAGCAACGTTGCCAGATAGTTTCTAAGAAGGTACACAGAACTTTGATTAAAAGAAATCCATGTTTATACGTAAACACCAAAGCATGCGCAACATTAGATTGTAAAATAAGCAATTTATTGGAAACAGAGCAGCACTCGAAAATCTGTAGACTCCACTAGCAAAGCAGGCGAACAAGCAAAACTAAAATCTCAGCAAGTTTCTTCCAATAATATATTGAAAAAACCTTATTTTCTACACTGAGATTGTGTTCGAACCGTGCAACTCAATCAATTCTTAGGTTTGATGAAGCTCGTAATAACCTTTCAGCTCATCAGCAACAATTCTAGTAGTTTTGTTGAGCCAAAATCACAATTATAGGCAGTCGGCCATGGTCATGCAAAACGCATTCTCATTGCTTTGATAAACGGAACTGGTAGCGTGCTTGAAGCCCTCATGTCCTTACACTAGCCTGGTGTGTTTGACATCCATCGTCACTGTGCCACCTTTACTCCTATTCTTGAAAGCATTTGGTTTTGTGAAGGGCGAGGAATTTGAGTCAGGATGAATCACTTCAGAGACAATCCTTCGTGGTTTTCTGGCCATTACATGGCTGGAGGTTTTTTTGCCATTATAAGGGTAAAGCTAAAAAGACAGTGCAGACTACTAGGCATATACCAAAGTACCTTTTATCTCAGATGAATTTTATGAAGACCCGTCTTCGACGTTTCTCTTCTATCCTTACATATTAATCAAACGCGAACTTCGGCTTTGTGGGAGTAAAGGGTATAGTCATAGACGTTGTGAAGGTTAAGAAAAACAAACGCAAGGAGGTAATGAAGAGAGAATGGCCTTTCTCTCTGCCTTGTCAACAAACTGGACACCATTTTATATCAAGAGTTGGAGACATACAACAAAAAAAGCATGCATTAACCAAATACTCCATTAGGGTCAAGCATGTTTTAGATGATGAGTTGGTAGGTCATCCCCCCTTTCTGCTTTCAGTGCTTAATCCTTCTTCATGTCCCTAAAAGAGGATCATGGTGGGCCAACGGTACAATTGGCAGCCAATAGGTAAGGTCTTACATGCCAAAAGTTTGGGAACTTTTGTATGATAAAAAGACTAGTAGGCATAGGCTAGAGATTCAGTGCAAATTCATCTAGGTAACAAATCTCAATCATTTTACTCAACCTAATAATTTAATTTGGTCAAGATCTTATAGACCTTAAATAATGAAAACAAATCCAAAAAAATATCAATATAATGAAAAAAAAATATAAATCATATCAAAATCTCAAAATAATTTCTATTGAATAATGCTTTAAGAATTTGTATACACTCAGTTCAGAGCAACTATTCAACTAAATTGCCTTGCACCCATGGACCATGGGGCAGTAATAATAAAATTGAAAAACTCAAGTCTATATATGATACCCAAGGTGGATTCAGAAAAACTTGTAAATTCTTTCTGAAATGACCCCATCCCAGAAGAATCTTTCTTGCAATCTAGGGTATGGAGACCCCCTGCTTTAACCCTATTAAAAACTCCGGTCTACTGTCTCTCCGTACTGTCAATGGCAATTTATTTGTAGGATATCCTACATATTCTTTAGTTTCCTTTTATTTACTGAATACTGGTATTTTGTAAAATACTCTATGCTGCAGCTACTCCAGCAAAAAATAACAGAGGAGAGGAGCAGGGCATTACAGAGCACTCTTGTTTCTTCCGAGCTTCAGACCCGGACTTCTCCTTGAAATCTTCAATTCTGATATGTTTATCGCGGCACTCTGGACTGCAAAATGCATTTTCACCCCTGCAAAAAAGGACCCATTTCTGTTTTAGCAGCGCAAAAGGAGTGTGTGATATGAGATAAGAGAATGAGAACCGAAAGTTCTCAAGGCTCAAGTTAAAAAAACTATTCTAACAAAGCCTTCCTAAAAGAATCAGGAACCACATGCAGAAGCAAATGTCAATTATTAGGTAATTCTACTGCAGCACAATTCTCAAACAAAGTGAGAACTTGTTACTTATTTTTCGGGAATGGAATAACAAAATGGCATTTTACCAACTACAATTTTTCATCCAAACCCCCGCAAATTATAGTCCTACCTCAAATCTTTTCAAGGCTATATAGCATTTAATGCATTCTGAGGTGCTAAAGGGTTATAGCAATTGAACTAGACTTTCAAACACAGTTCAATTGCTATAGCCCTTTAGCATCAAACTTCTGCAACCAAACACAGTTCATTGTAAAACATCCCATGACATGACTCTATTACACAATTTCAAGTCCTGCAACGCAGGGATAAAGAGCCATCAAGGTGCTTTTGCAGTGATTTCTTTAATTTGAAAAGAAAAACCCGTGTATATAGTTAACAAGGCATCAATGCTTCATTTGGTCACCAAGCTGGCAGCACAAAGGTTTCTTAGCCAACACAAACTGTAATTGACTGTTCTAATTTTCACCAAGTTGCAACTGGCAGTGTTCAATGAATTTTATTTTTTGTCAACCTAATCCTAAAAATCTTATCTTCCACCAGAAGGAAAGATCTCCTCATCAATGCTAACATGAAGCATGCCTGGTATGCCTCAGTGAATATGGAAATAAATTAATGACTGGTAACAATTGTGCTCAGATAAGCATCATCTCTAGGTTGGAAAATTTCAAGAAGAAAGGAACAGCTTGGCTCTGACAATTCACACCAAATACTCAGTAATTAACTTTCCAAATTAAAAAGGAAGAAAACCGTATATAGAGAAAAACTGCTTGTTGCCACTAATAATACCTAATAAGCAGCCTTTTGTTTTTGTTTTTTTCCTTGTAAACTTCAAGAAAAGAAAACAGCTTTGCTGTGACAACTCAGACAGATACTGAAATGTTGACTTTCCAAACTTGTAAAGGAGACAACAGCTTAGCCAGATAGAAACTGCTCATTGGCACTAACAACAATCAATAAGCAGTGTTTTTGTCCTAATAAACTTAAATGGAGTAAAGTGCTTAGCAACGTCTTGTACAAAATAATAATTCAATAAGTTCTCTAGAAATAAAACAAGAACCACAGGACTGCTGTAAGGCCCCTTACCCACAAGGCTTCCACTCAAGCTAACATCCTAAATTTTTTATCAATGCATCGAAATAATGGCTTCAATAGAAGATTTTTCAGTTTTTTGTGCACAACAGACATAAGATGACAACTTTTCTACCCCTAAAATCAACTAAAAAATTGCTTTATTTTATCATTTGCACTCATTGGATTGCAGTGTTCTATTTCAACATCTTTGTGCGAATAAAATGAAATACAAAATGAGGTTGCAAAGTTCTATTCCAAACAGTCAGCGAGTCCAAATTCATGCACGAATTGAAAAGAGCATCACTTATGAACAATTCTTTCAGAATTCATGTATGCAGCCAAACATATGAGATTCAAGACAACAATGAAACCGCAAATAAGATGCTGGATAAACCATCTTGAATCAAATTCTTTGAGATAAAGTACATTGGCCCAAATCGCTAATTTTGAATGGCCTAGTATTAAACATAAAAAGATAGAATTAACTGCTATTAAACCCCACAACGAAGCAGCTACAATTGAACTTGTTTAAACCAGTTAACTTTTATAACATCAAGTACTCAAAAGAGATAACGATATCAATTAATGCTCTAATTGTACGGCATCTTTGATCGATACTACGATCATATTACCCATTTCTAGTCCACATATTTTTCAGAACAAAGAAATCCGAACATAAATATGTTCTACATAAATGGAACTTAACAGAAGACACGATCGATTGTATGACCACATAAGTTATCCAGTGTCATGTCCACATTTTCCATGACAAAGTAATCCAAAATAATCATCTTTTAAGTGGAAGTTTTAACTCAAAACTGCTAATCTACTTGAATAACAATGCAGCCATGACAGAAACAGCAAGAGTAAGCAATATTTTGTCCAAACACAGATTTGCCAACTAATCCATGGACGGTTAAGCCATCGACATCTATTAATCTATTTCCAATCAACAATTTGCACTTTCCAAACAAAAAATTTCATATCAATTCAAGGCAAAGCAACAATCCATGCTCAAAAAAGAAAAATCATCAGTGAATCAGAATTCACACAATTCCAAACAATTAAACCACTAATTTTTTTCTTTTTAAAAGCAATCCTTTATGTACCTGTACATGAAAATGTCCAGCCCCTCAAGCAGCTTCTTGCAGAGATGGCAAGAACTCAAGAAATCCTTGCTCCAAAACTCCCTTCTTTCAGCAGCAGCAACATCAATGGGCATCATCACAGGTAGTGAAGCAGCATAAAGCAGTCCAGAACCAACATCAAACCAACTCACTGAATCAACACAAACCTTATCATCATAATAAACACTCTTCTTAATAACATTATTCCCAACATGAGAAATCACACAAGTATAACTCTCATCATTCTCATCAACAACACCACCACCTTTACCAAAATTCCACACCCCAATGCCTCCTTCTTTGAAACATGAAGCAGGTTTCTTCAATGAAACAACAGGGACAGGACTGGATCTTGGTGACAAAGCAAAGTCAGAGACTTTATCAGACTCATCCATTGCAGCAACAATTCCCAACCCAACAGCACTACCACCATTCTTAAAATTCCTAGGTGATTTGTTAGCCATTGAAAAGGTCTCAGTTAAGGTTGTAAACAAAGAAAGACTGATTCTTGGCCTCTTTTTCTCCATTTTCAGACCAAACAGAGGCATGGGCAACTCTCAAATCTTGAATTCTTCAGAATTCAAGACAAGGGTTTTCTCTTGTGAAGAGAAAGAAAGGGTTTGGAGTGTTTCCAGGTATATATGTCATGGAAGAGAGACTTAAACGGAGAGAGAGATATTAATTACAACAACGCAGAGATTTTAGAGAGAGAGAAAGAGAGAGGCACCACTGCTAAATTTAGAGCAGTGAAGAGCAAAAGAGAGAGATTCTATGAAGCTAGATTTATTGGGGAAGATTTTTTTAGAGAGAGAAAGAGAGCTCTCTGCTTACCTTGTAGAGAGGGGGGGGGGGGGGTTTCAATGCCTGTGATTTCAGTGGAGAGGGGAATATAAACAGTTTGGACTAATAATTATTTTGATTAATTAATTAATTAATTATAATAATTTGTTTGTACTTAAACAACTTATTATTATTTAGTTATTATTGCTTTTAGGTCCTCCTACCTTTTTTTATTCTCTAATGTTTCCTTAAATATTTTTCATTTTACTGCAATCCTTCTTAATCCATCATTTTATTTTCTATTTTACTTAATTAATCATCATCATTATTCATCATATATAAAAACATATATATATTCCACCAATACAGAATCCAATTATTGATAAATTAGTTATATATGCATGTTTAAGGAGATATTTATTATTTAAGTCAAGATTTTAAAATCTTTGTGAATATAATTAAGAAAATATAAATTTTCTAAAGTGTGTTTCATATTGTTTTAGATGTAAAAATATTAAATTGATGTTTTTCAGGTATTTTTAATTATTTTAGTATGCTAACATTAAAAATGAAAAAAATATATTTTTAATTGGAAAATACAAGACATAAAATACTATTTCTAGGATAGTCTAGCTATAAAGAAAATTGGTGAACTATGGAAGTGGCTTTGAGTACAATTTCTGAGCATTTTACGCTTGTTAATTTCAATATAAATTGAAGGGCAGCATGGACTTGCATTGACTTTGTCTTGACCTAACTCACAAAACTCCAAATGTCAGTAATTTCATGACTCAATATTACCTTCGACAGGACACCTGATTTGTGATTCTTAAGACTCTGATCTTTCCAAACTTTACCCTAATTTCTCTGTGATTTTCTTCTTCTGAAGTCTACTTGTTTTGTAACATCTGGCAACTTTTCAACATAGACAATAACAGCCATACATGTGATGGTGAGAGCATCTCTAATTCAAAATACTATTTTAAAAAGCTAAATTGATAAAATAGCATTTTCAATAGTAGAAATATAGCTTATCTTACCATATCTATTTCAATGGAAAAAAACCATTTAAAAAGCCATTTATATTAGAGTGAAAAAAATAAATGTTTTATTATTTCTTAATATTGTTTAATGCTATTTTTTTTCTACATATCTACATTTAATTGGTCTATTTTTTTAGTGGTCCCACTTTGTTGGTTTTGGCTCTTTAAAGAGATATGTAGAAATAGCATTTGTAGGAGAGAAGAGGCATTTTAACATTTTGTTTGGCTTCTTCATTGGAGTGTGCAAAACAAGCAAAAAAAAGTCAAAATATTAATTTTTTATTTTTGGTTATCCATTTGGCTTCTTCATTGGAGATGCTCTGACAAATAAACCATTATGTAATATAAGATTAAACAAACCATCTGGGTGTGGACCGATAATAAAAGTCTAGGATTAAAAAATTTATTTATTTTTTATAATTTTAGGTTTGAGTTGTATAGTTACTTATATAATAATTATTAAAAATTTATATAATTGTTAATTTTAAAATTTATGAGATTAATTATGAAATTAGTTAAAGTATTTATAAACTGATTCAAATACTTATATTATTCTAAAAAAATAAATTAAAAAGTTTCATTTGAATTTTTTTTTTTAATACATTTAAAGTTACATTCGGTTAGTACGTTAAAATAAAGAAATAAATGAGGATATAAATACATTTAATTGAAAAGATGAAATAAATATAAAAGAATATTTATAAAACAATGTTAAAATAAATTTTTATGTTTTCAAACTAGAAAATATAAAAAAATAAATCATCATATTTCTATTATCTTTGTTTATTCTATTACAAGATGGTAACGAAATACTACCAGTTAATCTTCATCTATTTTATTACAAGAATATTAAGAATGAATCTCTCAATCAATCATAAATATTAAAATCAAATTATTAAATTAAGCAGGTTTGTCTAGGTAAATTAAAGCAATGCCATTAGAAATTTTTTTATAAAAAAAATTAAAATGTTTTTATTGAGTTTTTTAAAATTAATATCAAATTGATTAGATGAATCAATCAAATTTAATCAAAATAATTCTTATTTAGGTTTTTTGAAAACCATTCTAAGTCTGGTTTATCAATAAGATCTAAGTGGAAAAGAAAGAGATCAAGAGAATTTATTTTTTTTAGATTAATGTGGGTGTCTGGGTGAGCTTACACGTATTACGACTAATTCCACAGGCCCTGAAGTTAACAACCATGTAAATCTTTAGTGGTCATAAGCAAACAAGTGAAGAGAGTTTATTTTTCTTCTATTGGTAAGTGAAAAGAAAGTGAAAACAACTTAATTGTTAGTAAATAAAGATCATAAATAAATCTCGAGAAAGATCGTTCCAACTTTGCAAGAAACTTAATAGAAGAAAACAGGGGATGCTTTTTGAATGATGAGCAGACGACACCGAAAGAGAAAGCACAGTTTCCATTGTATTTCTTGCCGGCCATGGTGTTTACACCGAGCAATTTCGAGAAGACAATTGTGCTTTAAAGTTTCAACATAAAGTGCACGGCCCCACAATTGTTCATAATAATTAAAAAAAAATACACAACCTTTTTTTCCCATTCAATGTCATTATTATATCATTTTTTTTATATCAACTTAAATTATTTTTTATCTGTGTTCTAAATAAAATATTCATATCCAAGTAGTACATTTATTAAAAAAAAAATATTCGTTTAACTCAAATTAACCCCAAGCAATGTAAAAAATATTTAAAAAAAAAATTAAAATAATATTATTTTAAAAATATAAAATTAAATTTTAATCAAGTCATAGATTAATTTAATAAACTAATTATATTTTACTAAGTTAATTCTTATTTATGTTATTTATTTGAGTGATATAGTACTAACATTAAACTCGCGGATGAAGTTTAATAATAGTGTTTTTTAGCTGTATTATAAATAAATTGAGGAATTTGCTCTTTGTTAATGATTTTGTGTTGGCTAATGTATATTAATATGAAAATTAGGTAAGTAAATCCAAGTTTTTTAAGGAAAAAGAAAAAAGAAAAAAGCGTAGACTCCCTATTCATGGAGCGGCTAATGTATATTATTTTACGGTATGGTTTGCTAGCATGTGCAAAAACAAATAAAGCAATTAAAAAGTAGTTTACCACATGGTTTTCCTTAATAACAAATATGGCCCAATATTAATAATGAATAATTAATATAGCATGTGGCCATGTAGCATCGGTCGTATGAACTAGGTTTTCATGATTCAATTATTTAATTTGTGATGCGACTCTTTCATAGAAAAAGTGGTCACAAGCATTCCTTCCTGTGGGGCTTTGGAGGATCAAAGTGATGAAAAGGCATTCTCCTTTTTCTTAGCCAATCATTAACTTAGTTTCTTCAATTCGAGTGCGCGACCTGGCTCGGTGGTGGACCAGAACAGAGCTTCGGGTTTGAGTCGGAGAGATAAACATGGATCCATCCGAAGAAACTGTTTTTAAAGGATCAAATACCCTCGTTTGGAGAAAAATATTTCGAAGGAAATAATTGTTCATGTGTTGAACGCCGGATCAATCAGGTTGAATGAGTCAACAACTCGACCCGTGTTTTTTACTGGGTTAACTGATTTTTTTTCTCCAATCCAAACTGTTCGGGACCATGAGTTTCCCTGACAGTCTAACCCTAGTTTTACAATTATAATACAAATTGCTTTTTAGCTTTTGACGCTTTCAATGGTTTCGAGTTCTAAGAAATTTGGAAGAAAAATACTCACTAGGTCATGGCGTTCGCTACTACTTTGTTAGTGAAAATATAGACATTTATCAAGTACCTTCCCGAGCCATAGCTGGATTAATTAAGTGATAGAACTTTCGAATATTTGCTCATTTCGAGCAACTCATGTTCGAGTCTTGTATAAATACGGCAGAGTTGTTCTAGATTTTGCATACCTAAATACGGCAGAGTTGTTCTAGATTTTGCATACCAGAAATTAGGAACAGGAGCTAGGATAATTCCTTGGGAGAGGTCAAAACTTTTTTTTTTTTTTTTAATTTCTTGTAAGGGCTACATATGTAAACTATGAATACAACCCTAGAAGAATTTAAACCATCACCTTCCAATATTTCCCCAGACATACCTATGGGTCTTGTCTTCCTCTTACAGAGGGAAAATTATTTGTAGCATAGCTAGTTCTCTAACTTTCCATATCGCATGATAAACATCGCTAAATATAGAGTTGATATATATATATATACACTGATGTTAATGGAGTTCAAGACATTACTTTTAAGAAAAGCTTAGTTAGTCAAAATAGATAGAAACAATCCATTTCATCTCCTTAATTGTAAACAGTTAAATTATCAAGTAAATAACACTTTGATTTTTCATTTAATGGAAGGTCTGTCAAGTTTTACACTTGTAGACAAAGGAGTTCCCGCCCCCTCAATCCCTTTCTCACCCTTCATGTGAAGAAGATTTAATCAATAATAATTATATATGAGAATAAATGATTTATCAATTAAACTATGTATTCTCTAAAAAGCAAGAATTTTTTTTTTAATTTTTTCCTGAAGAAATAACTGCAAAAGGGGGTTTAGATTCTGCCATTTCTTGACCACCTTATGTATGGATAAAGAGAAGAAGAAATTATAAGTAATGGAGTTCCTTCAAATATATCATTTATATATGTATTAAATGTGTGGAAATTGAAAATCTCACCATGAATTTGATCATCTCATTACACCACGTATTTTTGTAACCGAAACAAAAGAATCCACCATTTATTATTCATCTCATTAATAAATTACAGAGAACAAGAAAACCATTATGTTTATTAATGAGCAATAAATTCATTAGATACTCTATTGCTTGTTTATAGATACTAAGTTGATGCACGAAAAATCACATTGTAATAATCACTGGATATTGATTTACCACCGTATAAGGAAGAGATATTCACAAAAACAAGAGAGAAAATCATACTTGATCTCGTGTGTGTGTGTGTGTGTGTGTGTGTGTATAATCCTTCAAATACATCGTTCTTCCATCATTTTTCTTTAAGTTTAAGTTTTTCATAATGTGATAAAAGAAGCTTCGTTAATTCTACAATTATGCAGTGTGTCTCATGCTAAAAGAGTTGGGAAATTAAGCTCTCATGCAACACTTGGATTTATTATATGTTAATCTCTCGACTGAACTTGACCATCAAATTATTAATTAGCAAATGAATTATCTTTTGAAGAAAATCCCTAAAGTGATAATTCATTACCTCAGTAAGACGTTAATGGATGACTGATGGAGAGATCATGGGTATAAATGTGTATGAAAAAACATAGGAACTAAATATGGATTTTTCAAACAAGAGAGAGACTAGTTATTAATTTCTTAATAATACTCGACTCCTAATTTGGATGATACCATGTCAAGATGAGGTAGCACTTATAATTAAATCGGACAAGCGATCCAAATCATTTTAACCTAATTAAAATAAATAAGTTGAATATTTTGATGTTCATTCCATTGTACCACCACTATGTTCATAAATCATAAATAAATCATTATGGATTATTTTTTTAAAAAAATATTTTTATGGACTCAGATTACTAGGATTTATTATTCAATAAAAGAAATGAAAAAAAAAGAATTTATAGATTAACCCAATGACTCATGGTTAATTTAACCATATGATGAATTCTACAACATATGAGCCAAGAAATTAATGGGCACAAAAACCCAAGATTGGAACAAAAGGCGTCTTTTGAGAAACAAAATATAATTTTAGTGAATCATTGACAATCATAGTTTTTCCAGTCACTTAGATAGGAAGAAAGAAAAACCAAGGAAATTATAACTCTTTAGATTAATTAATAGAAATCATGACAAATTAAGGTAATAATTAAGTCTATAATAATTATTGACTTGAGAGGGTATATTTTACCTTATAAAAACTCTACTTTTGAGTGTAATCTTTCTATATTTATTTATTTATAATTTAGGTTTATAATTTCTCTTGAAATTTCTTGCAGTGAGACGTGAAGGTCCTCTTGTTTATAATGACTTGTTCATCTTTAAAACACAAACTTTTTATTTACAAGAACTATATCGATTTTTATTTTATTTTATTTTTACTTTGTTTAGCATTAAATATACATAATACTTATTTTTAACTGACCTTGGTTCAACCCTGGATCATTCGTAGTAGAACTCTTAACCCTTGCCGGCCCCTTTGCCTTTAAAAATCTTGCTTGCAAAATTGGCTCAACACAAATTATTACCACACACCTTAAAAACCTCTTAAATTGTTACCATTACCAAATCTAGTATTAATTAAGAGGTAAGATTTTCTTCATATATATTTTTTAAAGATAGCATAATTGATTTTAAATTGAATAATCATGATTTAGATCATGTTTACTTATAAACATGCTTTTTATCTAATCTAAACTATTAAATTCAGAATCAACAATGAAATTAAAAAAAAAAAACTAGCAATATTCAAATCCATCATTTCCTTACATGGCTCATGTATTTCCCCACCTTTTTTTTGGTTAATAATAAATAGAATATATAATAAATAAGATAGAATATATGACAAACTAGAATTAAAAGTTACAAGAACATATATAAGAACATATATATGTACAAAGAGAAAATAAAAACAACGGGAGAAGGAAGAGACAACAACAAAACGTAAAAGATATACAATCAAAAAGAAAAATCCAGGACTCCTTAGACTAACTTAGCAAACTTTCTGATACTCTTAACAAGACTAATCTACCAAGTACCATGCTGTAAGTGAAGTTTTTTTCAATTGTTTATAATGAATTAACTCAAACACAGAAAAAATGGACCGGTTCCTCGTATGAACATGAGCTATCCCAACAACAATTATAAAAACAAGAGCCACAGTATATAAACTCTAAAAGATATAACTTAATTAGTTAGATTATGATTTTATTTTTAAAATATTATTAATTTAAATTCTATAAATATTAGGATTATTAAAAATTTATATATTTATTAATTTTAAAATTTATGAAATTAATTAAAATATATATAAGCTGGATCAAATATTTATATTAATAATAATAAAAAAATAGAGTCACACTATATAGTAGACATTTCTTGCTTACTCAGTCGTCTTCTTCTCTATGCTTGTCCTGGTCTTCTCATATGGCAATACCCCCCTAAAATACAGAGTTAGGAGAACGAATTTTTGTTCTCCTAACTCTGTATTTTATTTTGATGGATGATTATTATCAGGAGCAGTTGAAGGATTAGATCAGTGGGCGACCTAGGGTGGTCGCTCGTATTAAAATTTTGAAGTGTGCTCAAGCTTGCGTTGACACCTATGGTGTTTATACCATTGGTGTATGCACCCGCACGTGTTGACAGTTCCTGTTGCTCTATAAATTCAACATGAGAGGCTCCTGTTGTTTGATTTTAATTTGAGCTTAAATTCTATTGAATTTGGAATAAAAGTTTTCTTTACATTATCACAAAATAAAAATAGCTTTTTTTTTTCAGGTTTAATGGATTGTCCAATTGATTTTTTTATCTATATACTTTGGATATTCCACTAGCTCCTAGTCTCTCTTACGACTATTGATTGATGATTTGTAATAATTTATTTGATAGATTGAGATGTCTCTAAATTCAAGTTTCTTGTGCTGATGACAAAGTTTCTTGTGTCGGTGATATAGTTATTAAACCAGATTTTGATTCAAAACTAGAGCTATAGTTTAAATGAGTTAATTTGAATCAATTTAAAATGGTCTTGTTGCAAGATTTGTTTTAAAATTAAATTTACATCGTTTTTTTAATAAAAAAATTATATTAAAATTTGATCAAATTAACTAAATTTGATTAGATGAATTCATATTTAATTTAATTTTAAATTTATTCTAGACTAGATTTCAAGTTTGCAAGTAATTAAATTTACTAACATAATCAAGTCAAGTTTAATAATATTATTGGATATCATTCCAAAAGATTTTTCACTAAACTAATCTAACAAGAGCCAATTTCTATAAAAAAAAAAAGTATATAAAAGAAGAATCATTAACAGAATTTTGTAATTTATCAGTAGAATATTTTGTTGGTTGTTAGAAATTAATTTTGTCAGCAAAATTCATTGTAATTTATTAATAAAAAAATTATATTAATATTTTTATTTATATTTACTAATTTTTGATATTGAATTTGTTTAAAATATAAGTGAAATTGAAGCAAGAAACAATAATTTTTCATCCCTTTAAGCAATTCAATCTTCTTGATTGATGTAGTTTTCAAGAATGAGAAAAAAACTAAAAAACTAAATAAAAAATAAAAATTAGCTAAAGAACCAACAAAGAGAGAAAACTTAATAAATAAATTTAAAAATTTAAAAATAAAAATAAACATAAAATTAGCTAAGTTTAGTTTTGGTTTTAAAAATTTTTTTTTTGTCATGAATAATAAGATAAAATAACATTCCTAAAAAATTTTAGTTAATCCAAAATTGGGTTACAACAAACATAAAATTAGCTAAGTTTAGTTTTGGTTTTAAAAACTTAAAATCAATAAAACTAAACTTATTCATACTGGTTTAACCCTAAAATAAACATGGTATAAAATAAAAATAGATATATATATATCTCAAATCTAGATGAATATCCGTTCACAATCACTCTATTTTTTTTTTTGTGGTACTTGTAAATATCATGGTGATCGTGATTTAAATTATTTTTCATTTAAAAATATATTAAAATAATATTATTTTTAATAAATACACATCAAAACAATTTTAAAAAAATTAAACAAAAAAATATTCAAATTTTTACATGGTGCCCGAACACTTCCTCTGCTCTCTCGATCTCCTCCACCAGCATCTCTGTCTCTCTGGTCCAAGTTCTCTGCTTTCTCGTGCCTATCTCTAGTTTGAGCTCTTACAGCTAACACAATAAACCTAAAACCCTAAAATAGTGACCTCTCCTCTCTCCGCCCCTCTCCAACTCCAATCCTTCTCTCCAGTCTTCTTTGTTGTATTTCATTGGAAGTTCTTGTTATGACTTCATGGCTCTTCTGCACTTTATGATTTTTTTTTTTTGCCTCCCTTAATAATATTTATAGTCTTAGCCCAATAAGTAGAAAAAAAATGAAATCTTGGCTCCTTCTAGAATAATATTCCTAATTTAGCCATCCTTAATTTCATTTTCTAGCTCCACCCTGGACATAGAAACAAGAAGATAAAAGGAGAGAGTAATTTTCTTTCCTAGCGTCTGTGTATTTATTTTCCTTTCTTGACCAAATTCCAAGGGGGCCAAAGCGTGTGTGGAGCAAAACAATCCCAGATGCAATCTCTAGACATGGATCTTGTTCTTAAACATCATGCCTTTTTTTGTCACCAAATTAATGGGATGAAATATTCTATAAATCCACTCTACATCAATTAAGTTGCTGGATGTTTGTCGCCAGATGGGATGAGATATCATTTTCTGAAAATTGACTCACCGCTAAACTTGTTTTCTGACGTCGGAATGAACTTCTGCAATTGCTCTTTCTGTCAACTTTTTTATCAGCAGCTTTGACTATTAACCTCCACACCCTCCTCTCTCTACAACCATTTGCTTGCTGTTGTGAAGGAATGGCTCCTAGGAATATCCACCCGTCAAGATGTTGAAAAGAAAAAAAATGTGCTTGCTATAATAAAACTTGGCTTTCAGTGTTAATCTCATTGCTAATTTTCATAGGCAAGGGAGCAGCTGCCGGCAGGAGAAGTCGACCAGAAGAATCTCTTGCACTTATTGGCCATCCTACTTTGCATGTGATCCTAACATGGATTCCTGTCTTGGTTCAACTGAAAGTGAAATCAACGTATAAACATTTCTTTTATTCTCCGACTGTCAAACACTTGTAGGTTTTATTGATTTTGATTCGCAGTGTTATACAGCATTAATTATACTGCAAGACCTTCCCTTGAGTAATTAATTGTATCAAACCTCGATGAGATTAAAAGAAAATGCACGAAAAAAGAGCACAATCTCAAGTTTCTTGTATTTGCAAGACTCAAGAAATCATATCATTTTGATTGTAATTATATGTGTGCAATTTCCATTAATCCCCAAAAGAAAATATAACATAATTCCTTCCCCAAAAAGAAACAAAATTGTAAATCAAGTCTAATACAATAACATAATTTTTCATTATAATTATAATTATAATTATATTTATAATGCAATTCCTACTATTATATTATATTATTATACATGTACTAAAAGGAAATGATGTGTCCCATATAAATGATATAATTGTAATATTTGGTTTTTTAATACAAAACAAGTTTTTCTTATACTTTTTTTATACTTGGTATTTTTATTATTTTACTCTTGCCCTATTCATCACCATTTTTTTCATTATTTTTTTTAGTAATATTTTTTTAGTTTTTTATTTTTTTCTTTACACTTTTTTTTAAATAATATTATTTTTTACACTTTAAATATTTATCACTCTACAATAATTTACCTATTTTTTTTTTTTTTGGAATTCATCTTCATACTTCTTCTTTATACTGTTGTTTATGTAGGTCTATCTTAATCTAATATTTGTGGGGTTATTAATTTAACTTGAGTTGATTTATATTTTTTTAAATGAATTTTTTTAAATTTTATTATTTAATATTGATTTATTTAATAGCTGGACTTCATAATTTTATTTAATTTATTTTCATTTACAATTTTGTTTTTATCTTATATTGGTATAAATAATTGTTTAATTATATAAAAAATTATTCCAAAAAATAAAGTTACTAAAAATAATTTAATACATCATTTATATTGCGAGATTAAATATTTTAATTTTTAATTATTTTTATTAAATATCAATTTATTTAATTAAATGCTAGAATTTTGATTTATGATTGATATTTTATTTTACATTCAAAAACATGTCAAAAAAATCTATATATTAATTTTTTATTAAAAAAATTATTTAACTCCATAAATCTAATTCTTATATATGCTTGTTTGTAAGTGTGCTCTCTATATATATTAGTCTATAGTTTTTGAAAACCTGTAACTTAGACACTTGATTTTTTTATTTTTTTCTTCTTAAGTCTTATTTTTTAATTTTTTTAACCCAAAATATACCGATTAGTAATTGATTAAAGAGACTGAGGCAATGGGGATAAATAAAATATATTTTTGATTTTTTTATTTTAAAAATATAAAAATTTATTTTAAAATTATCTTAAAAAGAGACTCATCAAATTTATTTTATACTTTGTTTTTATATTTTTAACCACATGTTTATCTTTATGTTCTTAGACAGTTACCAATCAATTTTTTTCAAAGACAAATTGCTACAAAAGTCAAGGAAATCTTTATTTATTCTTAAATATAAAGTACTAAATTATAATTTAATTAAAAAAAGGGACTAAAATATAACTTTCTTTAAAAATAAGGCAAAGATGACAAGAAAATTTGCAGAAAACAGGACCAAAAGTTGTCTATCCGAAACCAGCAGTTGTCTGTGTCTTTGTGTTTCGAGGATTATTCAAAGAAGTGTAAGAAATGGAAACAAAATCAGTAATAGCAGCAACTACATGTTATGCTAACGTTATTGGGTCATATAAACCCAAGCGTTTTGCTGCTTTTTCCATCAAAAGAGACCCAAAAAAGAGAGCTTTGGCTCAAAAGGTACGATTATTCCCACAAATCCTTTTGTGTTCATGGTTGTGTATGGATTAATCGATGCAAAATTCAGTATTTTGATTGGAATTTCATATGGGTCTGGTCCTTCTTTGATCACATTGTAGTTTACTTTTTAGCTTTTCTTTTTGTGCTTTCTATCTTTCCCTTTTGAAGGCATGAACTTTATTTGCATGAGAACATAAAACAAGGAAACAAAAACGGAATCAAATTTTTGGTTTTGAATTAATATTAGTGGGACTTGATTAGTTTGTTTGAGTTAGAGTTATGGTGTTAGTTCATGGTACTTCGTGCTAGAATTTAATTCTTTGAGTTTCTTGAAAATATCTTAACTTTTTGTTAAATGGTTTTAGTTTGAAGGTTTGTGTCGAGGAAATCTGAATTTTTTTGAGCGTGTATATACATATATATTTGGTTTTATTTTTGCTTAGTGCAGATGATACGGCAGTGGAAGAGGGATCAGGGTGTTTTTGGAAAGGAAACTTGTGCCGATTGTGCATCATTAATACAGACATTGTGTATGCATAGAAGGCCTCATCTAGCTGAGGAGCTTTTACTAGAGTTGAAATGTGAAGGGTTTTTACCAGACAACTGTACCCTTTCAGCTATGATGCTTTGTTATGCTGATTGTGGGCTTTTACCTCAAGCTCAGGCGATATGGGAGGAAATGTTGTATAGTACTTTTGTGCCTAGTGTTCAATTAATTTCGGATTTAATTGACATTTATACAAAGAGGGGACTTTTTGATGAAGTAATCAAAATTCTTGATCAGTTGAGTTCCTTGAGAACTTTTGACTTTTTACCTCAGGTTTACTCCCTGGCTATCTCTTGCTTTGGAAAGGGTGGTCAACTTGAGTTGATGGAGGATACGTTGAAGAAGATGGTCTCGAAAGGTTTCTGGGTAGACTCTGCCACTGGCAATGCTTTTGTTGTTTATTATAGTATTCACGGTTCTTTGGTAGAGATGGAAGCTGCTTATGATCGCCTTAAAAGGTCTAGACTCCTCATAGAGAGAGAAGGAATCAGAGCAATGTCATTTGCGTATATAAAGGAAAGAAAATTTTACAGGCTAAGTGAGTTCTTAAGGGGTGTAGGTCTTGGTAGGAAAAATCTGGGAAACCTCATTTGGAACCTTCTTCTTCTATCTTATTCTGCTAATTTTAAGATGAAAACTTTGCAGAGGGAATTTCTGAAGATGTTGGAAGCAGGATTTCATCCTGATCTTACTACATTTAATATACGAGCTTTGGCTTTTTCAAGAATGTCTTTGTTGTGGGATCTCCATCTTGGCCTTGAACATATGAAACATGATAAGATTGCTCCTGATCTTGTGACTTATGGTTGTATTGTTGATGCATACGTGGATAGAAGATTGGTTAGAAACTTGGAATTTGCTCTCAGCAAGATGCATGTGGATAATTCTCCAGTGTTATCAACAGATCCTTTTGTGTTTGAAGTTTTTGGGAAAGGGGATTTCCATTCAAGCTCAGAGGCATTTATGGAATTTAAGAGGCAGAGGAAGTGGACTTACAGAGAGCTCATTAAAATATATCTCAGGAAACAACACAGAAGTAAACATCTCTTTTGGAACTACTGACAATTGGCCATATGTTACTGTGTAGAATCTCGGTTGGTTTGACTGAAAATTGAAGTATGCTCATGTAGGATTCTTTTAGGTTCCTAGAGTTTGTGGTCATTATGCAACCTGGAGCTATTATTTTGTATTTGTTGGAAAAGATGATGATTTTTGCTTCACATGTCTATTCTGCTTAATAGCAATTCCATGTCTGATGATTAGACTAATTGTCCAAAAGATGTCCCCTGTCATCTTAAATCCACGAATATTTATCAAATCTTGCTGATCTAAGCATGGTTACCCTGCAGAGGCTGAAGATGATAGTGGACATGGTTGAGATATATGTTGTCAGTTTCAATTGTAAATACTGGAGAAATCTGAATGAGTGCTGTTGGATTCATTGTACCCGGTCGAACACTCAACTACATACCAATATCAGCTTTAAAACAATTTTAATGTTCCAATAGCTACGAAAGAATGTAAATCAAGCTTCAGGTAACATCAAATGCCAAATTTATCTATCTTTGCTACCGTTAAGTGTTTTTCATTTTGCACTCTATCTTCTCCCTTTATAAGAAGGCATGCTTGTGTGGTTTCCTGGGCTATCACATCCAGATTGTAGGTTGCTTTGAATCATGACATCCTGACAACAGATCAGAAATAAATGAACAGCAAAGCTTGCAGTGGTTGTACTTATGGGATCTATGATATTGCTATGGAATTAGTAAACATTGTATCTTCAGAAAAATTGAAGTTTGCACAAGCAGATTTTTTTCCTTTTCAGTTAAAAAAGAAGTTTTGGAAGCATGTAAAACTCACTCGAACTGTGGAAAATTGGCTGTGATTAGGCAAACTTCCTGTGCTTTCCCCAAGCATGATTTTAGGCATGTTTTCTTCAGCAAGTTCTCTCAATCTGTTAAGCTCAGGTAGCATGACTGATCCAAGATCTGGCCTGTCTTTTTGCCTCCGTTCTGCACATCAAAGAGCTAACTTGGTGAATTTCATGGCTTCCTTGATGGGCCGGTCTGGAGCGTCTAGGTCAAGCATCTCTGCAAAATTTCCTGTCTCAATGGCCCTCTCAACATGATGAGTTAAACCCGTAGGTGGCTTGGCTGTTATTATTTGTAGAAGCAGGATGCCAAGTGAGTAAATATTGGATCTTTTCCCTAGCATCCAGCCTGCTGATATTCTGGGTCAAGTTAACAGACTGTTCTAGCTGTTGATGTCATGCAATATTGAGTAACTGTGTTGGCTACTGATGGAGGGACAAGCCTGGCCAAGCCAACATCACCAATCTTACTGACATAGTTGCATTCAAGCAAAATGTTGCCTGGTTTTAGATCACAGTGCACAAGTGGTTCTGGTTTGGTTTGATGGAGGAAAAGAAGGCCAGTGCCAATTTCTGCAGCAATCCAGGATCTTAGTTGCCAAGAAAGAGGTGGACTATTTCCTTGTAGAACAGGCTGTCTTCCTAAACTGTCATGGAAAGTAAGAAACAGGTGATCAGTGCTTGGCCTTCCGCTGCTTACAAATGATATGTCAGAACCTGGAACGGGTTCATATCTGGCGAGTCCACCTCTTCTAGTGAATGGTGACCTGTTTCAGTGATTATCAGGTTTGTCCTCTCATTGATACAAGAATAGTCTCTAATCAGAAATTTCCATCATCTTTAAATAGTCTCTGCTAAAAGATCTACTGGTGCTTTTAACCAGTCTTGTTATCAGTGCTTGTGTCAAGATGTCAGCCACGTGAGCATGGACGGCATAGCTTTTGTTGTGAGAAATATTATGGCTTTGCTTTGACTTGTCTTTAAAGTTGGTGAAGGAAAGCAGTGGTGCTGGGACTAGTGGTACGAGCAAAGCAACAACAACAACGAAAAAAAGGTTTATAGAATGGCCAAAAGATGCTAATAGATTTAATACTATTTAGATTTCTTATCAAGCTTTGAAAAGAGAAGTATCAAACTTTGTTAAGTTCAAAGAGTATAATTCAATAAGAACATAGCACTGCCTGCCATTGTTACTGGAAGAGAATGAGAAGAAACTTCCATTCATTTAGACTTTAAATCATGTGATTAACCTGTATCCATTATGAATTATTGATGGTCATCATTTGTACCTATTAACCCCAGAGAAACTAATCTGTCGAGCTTACTTGATTTCCATTTCTTCTTGGATGCCTTGCAGCGTGCATGTTAGCCTCTCTGGTACTGCAAAAGATCAATACGCCTCTATTGAGCAATGACAAAGCCAGATACAAGTAGTTTAAAGAACAGAATGCTTATTAGAGAAGCAGACCTTTGGGAGATTGGCTAGGCTTGATAGTGGGTCTGACTGTATCAGACATGTTTCTGACCCTGCTTGGCATTTGAGTTTGAATGGAAGTTTTCGAAGGCGGTGGACCACTAGCAGATTTCACTGATGATATCTTTCCTTTGTTGATAACATATACAGTGCAGAAGTCTGGTGCTTCTTTGGACACATTACCTGGAACATCTCCAGTCCTGAATTTTCTGTTGGGGAAGAAAAACATAATTGGTATGATCAACATTCATATTCCAAGCCTTAAATTATAGAATTTGAGATATGGCATTGTATGACATCATATGGAAACCTGAAAACCTTATTTAGAGAATCAGGTGGAATATTGTTCTGGCCGTGACCCATCTATTTCATGGTTTGTTTCAGATCTGAATCTGAGAACCAAACCATGAATTGCAAGCTCAACGTGTCAACTTAGCCCAGGGAATGAAACTTGTTATCTTAATCTAATTTCTATTTGTCTTATATATAAAGATGTCTTTAGGATATCAAAGAGAATCTGAGTTATGGGTAAGCCCTCATTAAATGTTTTAACTGACAAGGCCTCCATTTGATGATGAACCAAGTATCAAAACTAAACTGCATTTGTGGTAACATTTTCTATCACTCCTTTGGCTATATCCATTTCCTCCACTACGACCACGTTGCATTTTATCTGCATCAAACGTGAACAGTGAGATCAATGAAGTAAAAGAAACCCCAGTAATCTCTATTGCTAAATTACCTGCAGCACTTGAAAATTCAATTGCATTACCAAATGTTAACCAAATGAAATGGGGATCTGAAAAGAAAACAGGCAGCTGAAATCACCTTCTTTCTTGTGCAGAAGCAACGGAATGGAAGGAACAACTCTTTGGCTTGGCTGTCAATTTGTTTGCTATATGTTCTTGCAACCTCATCATTGACTTTGTTGATGGAGACTTAGTTTCCACCTGCAACCGAAGGGACAATTGTTATGGTGATCAGTACGATGCTTATAAGTCACATGTCAAATATTTACAACCAAATCAATATCAAATAAGAATTGAAAAGATTTTTGATACCAGAACTGCTAGCTTAAACTGTAATTTGAATTGTGTTGATTCCTATATACATGCATTGCATGCAAGGTCTAGATGATCGATGAATGGTAATGATCATTATCATTCAAGACAGAACTGATTATCAGATTATTATTATCATGTTGACATGAATAAGTGGAGGCATACATGGGGTGGGGATGGATGATGGTTTTTGTTTAATATGCAGAAGTGTAAGAGCTTGTCCACCTAAGAGCATATTGGCCATTTTTATCCTTGTCTATGGCAACTGCTTTATTGTCTTCTTTCTTTTCTCCATTCCTTCTGGCCATCTTTGTCTCTCTTTCTCTGGTAAAATCAAGTTAGGTGCAATATTAAACTATATGAGAACAAACAAGCAAACAAAGCTTCAATGGTAGCCCCTTGTCTCGTAATATGTGATCGCCATCACGATAAACATGAAGAACAAAGAAATTTCTTCAGAAACTAACCTTCAAACCCTTTCCTTTCTTTCCTGATGGGAAGGTCAAGGAGATTTTTCTGCTGTTTCTACCTCATGTAAATCCCATGCAAGGAGGGGGTGAAATAAAAATGAGCTGGTAAACTCCCAAAATTAGCCGGGTAATGCCACACTGTGCAGACTAGCCTTGTGTTAGTGGCAGAAACTAGATCGAGCAACTTTACCTAGGGTTTCATGTATTGTCTCTTCTTATGAATCTGTATCCACCTCAGTCCTGTAGAATTTCTTACTAACAAATAGAGATCCTCAAATCCAAGTTGTGAAAATGTCTGCATACCATGAGATCAATCATATGAATTAGCCCTAGAACATATTTTATGTGATTGTCCTTGCAAAACAATTTTGTCTTCTTCTAATATTAGTGCTATCTGTTTGTAATGATTTACATAAATGAGATATAAATCATTAAAAAGGTGTACTAAATACCTTATGTAATTTGTTTGTCATCGTTACAAGGCTCTTGTTCTCTCTCCCTCTTTTCCCGGTTGTGCTTGGCTCATAAAGGGCAAAGGTCTGTCGAGAAATAGATAATACTCTATTAAAAAAAAAAAAAACTATAGTCAGCCAAAAGAAAATTAAAACTTTTTTTATTCAAATACAATATTTTTTTACTTGTAAAATTAGTATATTATTTTCTTAAAATTTGTAGTGGATTTGAAAAATATATTGTAGAAGTTTTTTATATTTTTTTCCTTTACAATTTTTCCATTATTTTTCAAATAAAAAAACATGAAAAATACATTTTGTTTTTAGTATGCAAGTGTTTTTCAATAATATAAAAAATTAAAATTAATTTTCATATATATCATAGATTCAACTTTATATATATATATATATAATTTAACATGAAGATTTTTTTAGTTAATAATACTATTTTTCATGATAATTTTTCACTGAATAAAATAAAATAAATATATTTTTAGTCCATTATTGATCTTGCCGTTGAGCAAATTTATGGTGTATTTATATTAAACCCGGTCCAAGATTTGAGTTACCAGTGAGCTAGTTAATTTTGGGTTGATTAAAATAATGCTATTTGAGGGTTTTTCTTTTAAGAAAAAAATTAAAAGTAAAGTTTTGAAAAAAATAAAAAATAAAAAATAAAACCTGTTTTAACAGAGTTTTAACTCAATCTAGAATAGATTTTCGATTCACGCAAAGGCCCACAAGGCAATGAAGATAACTGATTTTTCTGTTTATTCTGTTATGAAACTGGCACCCTCCTCTCTCCCTCTGTATAAATAAAACCAAACCAATCCTTTTTATTCTCTCTCTCGTTATAGACTGCCAAAGAAAAGAAACAAAAGAAATCTCTGCATCAATCAAAAACCATGAATATTGATCTTTCCAATGCCTGTGGCTGCCAAGGAGCTTTTGCCTCCCAACAACAAACGCAGCCCTTCTGACCTCAACACTACTCCCTCCTTGAACCAACTCAAGAAACCCTTTCTTGGATACCAAGAAAACACCACCACCACCACCACCTCAAATTCTCCTAATTCTTTCCACCGTTGCTTTTCTGATCCATGTTCTAAACCAGTGGCCAGCCAATTGGCTCTGCAATCACCACTCGATAGCTCCAAGATGGTAGGGACTAATGCAGCGTCTCTGCCATCACAGCCAGCACTGAGAAGGTCAGTGTCAGACCCATCTCCAAACGAGAGCTGTTCTCGGTCGTCAAGCTTTAAGGTCTACTTATTTATTGTCAATCCTAATCGTATAGTTATCTTTGATAATTGCAAAGATTCTTGAGACTGTTGATTTTGATTTTTAGACTTTAAAATAGTTCTCTTTTAGAGTTAAAATGGATTTTCCCCTTTTGAAATTCTTTGTGCAAAGTAGATGTGTTCTTTTATATTTTTGGGATTCTTGGGTTGGTTTTCTTATTCTTTAAGATAATTGAGACAAATTATAATGTGAAATTGTGAATTGATGGTTAAAAACAGTGGATGAAGAAGATGAGGGACAGCATGAAGGAGATCAATCAGTTGTGGGAAGAGATTATTATGCCTGTAGATGAAGAGCCACCATGCGAAAATCATGAAGAAGATGATAAGGGAACTGAGCTAGAGAACATTAATGCTATCAAGGTACAACTCCTTCACCTCCAATAAAAATTTGGATCAAAATAAAAGTTAGATTGTAATTATGTTTCGTTGTGCCAAAGCTACTGTATTGGCCTTAACTTGGAGTGAATTTTGTGTTCAAAGATCCAAATTTTGAAGATACTCATATTAGGAATTTTGATACATTGACTGTATGGATTGTTTGATTGATGATTTATGTCAAAGTTAGTGGATGGTTTTCATTTAAATTACTTTCTGGTTGATGCAGAGTGATTCAGAGACAGATTGTGAAGAATCTGTGACAGTGGAAAGAACTGGGGAATGCTTGATTATTCATTTCAAGTGCTTTTGTGGCGAAGGCTATCAGATTCTTCTCTATGGAAGAAATTGTTACTACAAACTCATGTAGTTCTTCTCTTATTGGCCCAAAATCCCGATATCAATTCCTGATATACTTCTTTATTTTCAGACAGGTCATTCATTCATTAGGTTATCCATATTTTTTTCGTGTTCCCAAGATTTTCAGAGTTGTAATGCTGCCTTCTAGTCAAAAGTTTCTTTTCTTGATTGATTTTTATTGATGAGTTACTTTTCATCTGATTTGGTTGTGTACCATGGGAAGATTAGTGTAATGGAGAGAATAAATGTTGTATAAACCCTGTTGGAATTCTTGCATTGAATTGTTAATCAAGAAATTTTCTGCTTCAGCTTATAAATTTTTGAATCTAGTACATTTCTATGCCTTTTCTGGAAACCGCCCATAATATGTTTCTGTTGTAGCTAGATTGATTATGTGTGATGATTGTGATGTTCGCCTGTGTATTTTCATGAATTCTCACCTTCTACATTGCAATACAAACCTCTTAAGATGTTATGTGGAAAAAGTAAACCATGCCTGAATCACTGAAATCTGTGGAGTAGCCTGAAGAATTGACAGAAATTCGGTAACGTTGTTTTACAGGAAATCGTATCATATTACAAAGTTAGAGATTACAACACAAATCAATGATGGACATCACCTCAAAAGAGGATCATTTAAATACAGAGAAGTAAAAGTAAAACAGAAGTACAACAACTATCATGTGGAACAAGCTCTGTTGTTTGACAACTATGTGGGATTGTCCTAAAGCATCTAAAACTTTCTTCTTTTCCTCAGTCTCTTTGAGAACTTTCTTTTCAGCTTTGATTCTCTTTTGTACCTCTATCTCAACACGTATCTGAGCTGCTTCTGCTGCTTCATTTGCAGCCCTACTCTTTGCTTTCTCCCACTCCACCATCTTCAATGCAGTTTCCTCGATTAGATGCGCCTCCAGTATTCTTTTCTCCTCTATTATTTTCCAATGTTCAAGTTCCATTACCTGCAGTTAAAACACTGAAGGTTAGGACTTGTTGGGTAGGAAAGTGGAACTCAGCTTTTTAACAATTCTTCCCCAAGCTAAATTCTGATAAATTTCTACAGTCTCCAATTAAGATCTTAGTCAATTTTACCTTGCAATTTGGAGAAGATTTGATGACCTGGATATCATTAAAGTATCACAGGCTAAGATTACAGTAGTATTAGATATTTCGACAAATCACCGATGCTTAAAGCAAAATCCAGAAAATGAAAGTCACTAAATGGACATGTTCTAATCAATACCTTTTGTTTTGCAGCAAGCGCTTCTTTTAAGGCTGCATGATACATATCTATTGTTTGCTTGAGCTCTTTTTTTAGCCTTCTAAACTCATCTTCATGGCCTTCCTGGAATTGTAAATAAACATTTGTTGAGAAAGTGCAGCTGAAAGTTATGAAAAATTGTTGGCATAGTACACATTACTTTCCAACTCCTGTCCTTGTACAATTTTGCACTAAGACAGGATTGAAACTTGATTTTCGGAATCGAAAGTGACTTATGTAGCACTCTGACCTCATTCAGTTCCAACCATGGTTCTGCATGATTGTCGAAAATTTTAAATTCAGGAATACCCCTAAGCTCAACTGGGGAACTGGACCCTGAATGTGTTGATTCGAAGTCTCTTTCATCCATATACAAGTCCTTTTGCAAGTTCTCAGTTAGTTCATAATTCCCCAGATTTTCATAGAAAGCAAAGAATGTGGTATCAGTGCTAGGCCTTTCGGAACTTTCAGTTGGGCTATCAGGGTGATCCGGTGAAAGCTCATCATACCAGCTTTCCGCTCTACACAAATGGTTATCAAATGTTAACAGGTATCTTATTTCATAGGAAATAGCATATAGGTGCAAGTGATATGTGACCATCTAATCTACCATAATGTGGTATCCACCACCATAGTTACAGTTCAAAGATAATGCGGATACTTTATCCAGGCTGCAACTAGCCAGAGAAGAACAAGGCAATTTGTGGTACACCATGGGCAATTAGGCAAAAAGATACAGTCGGAAGAATCCCAAAAATAATCCTGAATCCTGAACTTAACTGGGAATCTCAAAATCTTGGTCTATGAAATCAACATGTAACAAAAGCTACCCCCTAGAAAGATTATGAAATCAAGAATGCACACTGTATAAGGTCAGGAAAAGTATTTAGTCTTACATGGCTGGAGGTAGATCAACACTAGAGTTACGCTGCACGAGCAGTGCCCCTCCAGCTGCAGATCTAGCTGGGACTGGACGAGTTGCGTTTCGCAAACCACTGACCTTCCCTTTGGAAACTACATATACAGTGCAGAAATTTGGTGCCCTTTTCAACACAGTGCCAGGAATATCAACAGTCTTAAATAGTCTGTGCAAACCAACATTGAAGGTTCAGAAAATTGCTTTATAACCATGAAGCTATCTTTGCATAACAATACCTAGAAGCACAGATTTCTTCAAAGAACAACACCGAACAATAGATAGACTTGTAAGATATAACAATACCTGCCTGCTTACACATTTTCATTCCAGGTTGATTATAATAGACTAGAACTATTTGGGAATCACCTGGAAAGGCCATTTCTTGATCCTCCACCAAGCAACAAAGTGTCAACTCCGTATCGGTAAACATATCCAATGAGTGCTCTTGTCACATCTGAATCCTCAAGTAGCACAGTTTCGCATCGTACCTAATGCAGACAATTAAATCATGAAAGAAGGAAATTGAAGAAAAAGCTGGAGTAAGGAACAGAAAGCAAAATCTGAAAACATTGCTTCATGTAATTTGAATTCGGATTTTTAACAAAGTAATATATAAAGAGAAGGAAGCACCCAAAACCCACTCGTCGACGCCTACAGAAACATCGAAATGGAAGAAAGAAATCCATCGTTTGACTATCGGTTTGTTGTTCCTCCGGTGCATCATGATCATTTGAAACTGCAACAAAAATACAAGAAATTGCATAAATATTTGGAAACAGTTACATACAAACTTATCCTTTGAACTAAAATCCCATCCCTAGCAACATTTCTGTTCAAAAGGGAACGGCGGATCAACAGTGGCCTAGAAATCATGAATACCTCATATGATCGAAGAGCCTGCTCCTGTTATAAGATATCTGACTATAGTCCAGACAATATTGTATGTACATGTGAAGATGTAATAAATGAAACAATGGCGGAGAAATAAATGCATGCATCTTAATTCTAAAGAGAGTTAACCTGCATTTTGTCTATCTTTAACATGGACAAGTTTCAAAACAAGGTATCTGGTGACAAGATTATCAGCAGCCCAAATGAGGGCAGATTGGCTGCTTTTGTCCTTATCTATAGCCACAGCTATTGCCCTCTCTCTTCCTCTCCTCCTCTCTGCATTCTCTCTTAGATTCAACATTTTCTGCCCCTTTCACTCTCCCCCTTGTAGTTTCTTGACAAAGAATCAAACGAAGAAACTATGAGAAACAAAACAAGATCATTGGAAAGACTTGCCCTAGGTTCAAGAAACACCCTAACCCTAACCCATGGATGTCTGTCCCCAACAACTACAATGGTGTAGTCCTTGTAGTCATTGAGGTTGTAACAAGACATTGGCCCCTCAAATAATCCACCATGGCTGGCTGTCAGTTACAGAACAAAAAGAAACAGCTAGTCACATTCAATATGTTGCCAAGTCATTAGCAAAGCTCTTTGAAAACTAATCAGTGCCACCATCCATTTTTCTTCAAACTGAACATTTCTTTTACTAATTATAGGTAATGATCAATTATTCATGTGCTTAAACTAAACTCATCAAATTCAAATTACGATAATTTCTAGGTGTACAAAAAGGCATCCGGTCATTTTTTGACGGTCTTTTTCACATATCAACACTAAATCTCCTTTTGCTATTAAACTCAAGCTTGATTCAAGAGTCGATCCAGGACTTGGCCAACATGTCTCCTAGCCTAGGTTGAGTGTTGAAAGAGCAACTTAGAACGTTTGATTTGGTGCATGTCTCCTAGCCTAGGTTAAGTGTCGAAAGAGTCAACTTAGAACAGTTTGATTTGGTGCGTGTCAATCTATAACTTGATCAAAATACTTTTATAAATATAATAATATTTTATTTTCATAACCATGTAATTTTAATTTTTTTATTAATCCAAGTTAATTTAAATTAACCAACTCAATACATGACCTAATTCTTGCGTTAGTTAGATCGATCCTGAATTCATCTGTAATAGACTTGCATGCTATCCTTACCTAGAATGATACATTTATGAGAAATTAGCACACCATCCTCATCTCTAGGAACGAATTAGTTTTGGTTTCCTTGACAACTCGACGGAGAACGAAGGACATCAAAGAGAATTGGTTTTTATTTATTTAGAAGTTTTGATATTATGTGATTATTTGAGATTTTATTATTTAAAATTATTAGTATTTATAATTTATTTGTTAAATTAGGATTTTAGTTTTCTTATTAAATTAAGATTTATTATTTTATTTGGTTTGGTGTGTATAAATAAACAATTAGACATCAATTATTTTGATTTTTAAATTATTAATCGAAATTCAAACTCAGAGTTTATGCAAGATTAAGTGTGTATCTCTTGTTTTGGTCTCTTCGAGATCGGGTTTCTCTCCTTCATTGATGATTTTTTTATTACTATTCTACTTTGATTCTTGTATTTTCATGATTTTTTTCTCTCTTTTCCTGCATCACAACTATTGATTAGCTAATATTCAAAAGTATTTAATCAAATAACTTGATTCAAAGGCTTTCACAATAGAAGATAGGAATTGTGAGCGAATCGTGGAGGCATAGGGGATCGGGAAACCAGACAGGTATGATTTGTATGGATCCAAAGCTCAACGCAGCAGCAGCGACGACAAACATGGGAACAAGGCAAGAGGGTGGCAATGGACCTAGTGAGGAGTTCCAAGAGGCAGGGATCACACGCTGTGCTGGTCCTGAGTTAGCCTAACATTTTCCTATTTCTCAGTAGCAGATTCAGCAGCAGGCACAGGATTTCCTGTGTTGTTCAAGAGACCACATTCACTTCCCTGGACCAACTAGGTTTTCCCGAAATACAGTCACAATATGGAATGACTATTCAATCAGGTCGATACTCCAAAGCAACAGCTCCATTCCAGGGCCTTGTACAATATTCAGAGTCCATCATGAAGTAATTGCTGATCAGAGCTGGAAATGGCCGCGGCAGTCATGATACACATCAAGAGACTTACTCGCCAGGCACGGAAGGGCCAGTTTAGATTATTCTTATTAGGAAATCCTGTCTTTAGCTAGGTTTTGACTTTTCATAGTCTGTTTAGTATTGAGCTACAAGAATGGTTTATATGGACTAAATTAACCAATTGCTTAACAGAAACTTGTCACAGCATCCATTACACTAAGTAATCAGATAATTCTGATCCAAGTGAATCCATTTTGTGTGAATGTTCTTGCTATCCATTGTACTGCCAATGAGAAAGAAAAGGCTGTCAAAACCTGGCACATTCAGTCTTGGAGATATATATTATTTCAATGAATTTTGGACTGTCTATTTCATGGATGTTGTAAAAATAATCCATACACCAAATTTTCCACACTACCATAGTAGTACAATCTCTCAATATAAAAATTATAGTAGTGTATTATTTGTTTTCATGGTAGTTATATAGAGAGGTAAGCATGCAAGAGCAAAGACTATTTCCTTCGTTTTTCCCTCTTCTTCATTTTTTTACGCATTATCATCCCCGTAGCTCTTCATTCAAATGCAGAAAATCTTATCTGTCTCCCCCCTCCCCAACTCTAATAGATTAGAGATCCAATTTTAAACTCAACCATGCTCGAGATGTTTAAGAGAAAGTGAATTCATCAGACTTCCCTCTTGAAGATTTCATATCCCCTTCACTGGTATACGACGAGAAAAAATCATCATCACTATCTTTCTCTTTTATTTCTTCAATCCTCTCAAGAACTTCCTTCAAGTCTAACCTCTTCTCCACGTCGGCTTCACAACAACTCAAACCAATCTTCAATAGCTTTATCACCTCACTTTCACTACCACCATTGGGTTTTGTTGGCACGTTAGTCATATCCTTATCGAGCACCACATTAGTCCACTCTTCATAAGGAACAGAATTGACCCAACTTGCCAAATCTTGCTGCTCACTTCCTTTGCCTTGTGGTACGAAGTTTGCTGGCAACTTTCCTGTTAAGATCTCAACTATCAATATCCCAAGACTCCAGACATCTGTCTTCTTGGTAATCCGGCCATGATGCGAGTACTCAGGGGACTTGTAGGCTACCATGAGTTCTTGAGCATTCTCTTGGTTGATAACAGGAACTAGTCCATAATCAGTAAGCATTGGCTCGTTGGATTGAGTGAGAAGAACGTTGGAGGATTTGAGGTGGCCGTGGGCAGCAATGATGTTGGGAAGGTCTTTGTAGAGGTATGCAAGACCCCTGGCTACTCCCTTAACAATCTTCAATCTGCTTGACCAACCAAGGCTTGGTTGACCTAGAGCTTGACGACCTGAAAGGGAATAGATGGCAGCAGAAAGGTCAGAATACAGAAATGTCACACATTATATGAATGAATGGAAAGAAAAAGACGAGGAATGCTATGGACACTTGTGCAAGCCTGGGTAGAGCGATTATCTCCCTCCATCAATGATGGATCACACATTCAATGGATGAAAAGCATCACCATGTATGTTTGGCGACTGTCCAAATTTTGTTCTAGAAGCATACCATGAAGATGAACAGCTAGGCTGCCTTTCTCAACAAAGTCAGTAATCAAGAGCTTCTCTTCCTTCCTATAATAGTACGCCACCAGAGGAAGTAGGTTAGAGTGCTTCAATCTCCCCAGCCTCCTCATATGCTCTTGAAACTCTTCTTCCCCTACATTATTCATCTGCTTAAACCTCTTAACCACCATCATTGTCCCGGAGCTAAGTGCTGCTTTGTATGAGGACCCAAAGCAACCACTTCCTAAAATCTCAGCCGAGGCCTTTAACAAGTCTGGCAAATCAAACTTTTCTCTATCATCCCTCACAAAGGACAGCTTTGGACCCTCACCCTTCCTGCTCCCTACCGAGTGGTCCGGTGAGCTTGATGGGCTTTGGTTTTCTTCCTTGAAACCGGTTTTCTTTTTGAGGTTTGATGGTATTGGTGGTGGAGGTGCTTCTATTGAGCCTGATGCTTGTCTTTGACGTCGACGATGAAGGAATAAGAAAGCTGCAACGATGGCACCTATTAGTAATCCCACAGCTGCAGCAAGGATCACGATTAGTAGCACTGGGGTTTTCTTGGAGTCAGAGTCATGGCCAGCGTTGTCTGTGGTATTACATTCATTTATTGGCGGTCCACACAGACCTTTATTTCCTGCTCAACCAAAAAAGCTATGAAAGTGAACAAATTGGCAAATCAATTGGAAATGTCACCAGAAATTTGAAAAAAAAAAAAATAGTGCTAAGACTCAATTTTGTTATGGTGAATTGATGTGCTCGAGGTGTCAATGATCTAAAAATCTTTATGACAGAAAATCAATGTATAGCCTACTTTTTGTAAGTCTAAGAAAACTCAAGTAAAGATAATTATTTTTTGAAAATCTCGTATCAATCCATGATAATGGCAATAGAGGTTAACACAAGCCACCTATTGCTTGTTGCCATTAATGATCTTTAGGTCAAGAGGGCAACTCACCTGAAAAGGAGCTCAAATCCATCTTGCTGAGGCCTGCAGGGATTGGTCCCTCCAAAGCATTATTTGACACACTGAATGATTGGAGATTGTGTGTAAAATCTGGTAGCTTCCCACTGAATTGGTTTCCTTCAAGCCTCAAAACCAAAAGCTTAGGCAAGGCTACCAATGAGGAAGGAATGGCACCTGTAAACTCATTTTGTGCCAAATACACTTTCTTCAGTTTCAACATGCCATCAAAAGCATCCGGTGGAATCACCCCTGAGAAATGGTTGTTAGACAAATAAATCGATCTCAATGTAACAATTTTCTTGAACTCTGGCATGGGACCATCGAAGTTATTGTTCATGATGCTGAATGTTTTCAAATCTGGCAAACTTTTTAGAATTTCCACATCAATCTTGCCAGCCAATCCCATATTCTCAAGTTGTAAGCCCCAAAGGGACCCTTCAACACAAATTACACCAACCCAATTTGTTGCATTATTTTTCGTGCATGGTGTGGTCTTATCACTCCAGTCTGACAACACAGATGCGTTCGTTAAAGAACGTTTGAACTTGAGGAGGATTTCGGAGTCCGTCAGTCCCAAAGAAGCAACAAAATGGAGGGAGACAAGTAGAAAGACAAGAACAAGTGAGGTTTTATGATTAGAAGTCACGATGCTATAGAGTGGTGGGACGCGCACTGGTGAGGGGGCATGCGCGCCCATTGCAGACATGAATGGCTTCGATCGAGGACTATAATGCTGGGGTGGGAGGGGGTGGAGAGGAAGCTTGGGAAGGTGAAGAAGTTTTGATGGCATAGAAAGAAAGATATGAGAGAGACAAGAGAGAGGAAGAGAATTGGTTTGCTAAGAATAGGAGAGGTTAGTATAGGTTGTCTTACAATAAGCAAATGAAAGAAGGGTTCTGCATAAAGTTCTGACAAAGTCAGATCTCTTTGTTAGAATGCATGAGTGAGATATGGATTTAGACCAGAGATCTCCGGTCTGACCTTCAATTAGACACCAAGCTGAGCCCTTTCCTTTCCTATTTCTGTGTTCAGCATTTCACTTGTGTCAAAACACTTTTTTTGTTATTAATAACATTATCCAATTATTTTCCTCCGAAATCCAGTCTTCCTCCCTTATAAAATGCCTGCTCTGAAGAATTAAAACACAATTTCTGACGGAGACAATTGGTTTTTATTCATTTTTCTTTTCTTCTATGTCCAAAGCAGCTGATAGTTCACATAACCAAGACCTCAAAAATATAAGTTTGTATTTGTCATTTAGTTGCTTTTGCTATTTGAAAAAAACATTAGATTTAAAAGAAGCTGTAAGTTGTGGCTTTTTAGTAACTAAGATTTCAAAAAAAAATAAAATCAATTTCCATTAACCAAACACTTTCAAAATTCAAAGCTGTCTTTGGACAAAAAACAGTTTCAGCCACCTTTCAACATGCTACCAAACAGCAAAGTATGCAAAGAAACAATATTGGTTATAGAAGTCATAACATATATATTTGAAAGAAAAGAAGAAGTCAGGACAGAACAAGATATGCAAAAAATAGCATGTAGTGTTTTTCTTTTCTTTTAGTGTTCGCTCAAAATCCTATGATGGTCCAAAGCTCATATGTGCATAACATATCCGCTCAAAAGTAAGCTGAAATCAACACTTCTGTGAAATTGACATGAGATATGATGATCTAGGGAATGAGGCAGTTTCGGGGGTCAAACTCAGTATATCCTACATCAACAAGACATAGGCCGTCTGGGGGTGCAGGTGGAGCAGTAGCACGTCTGCATGTAGCATCCATCAGCTTTAGCAGTGCATCCTCTTGTGCACCTGCAGCTGCTTCCCTTACCGAGGTGGCCACAAGAACCCGAACCATCTGGTAGTAATTAAATTATAAATAGTTAAACAAAGAAAATACGATCCAAAACAAACTGATAATGTTAAAGCATGAGGCCGATGTGGTGTTTGGGATTGGGTGAGAAATAGCCTAACTTGAAAAGAATCGCCATGCATTGCATCAGAGTAAATTAATAAGTGGAGTTTTTTCCCAAAAAAAAAAAAAACTAATAAGTAGATTTGCAAGCTGAAATTTCAAAGTCATGAACTTTATAGTAATTCTAAAGGTGAATCTACAGATTCATTCTATTATTTCCAGGAAATTCAAAAAAAAAAAAAAAATGCTTCCCTAGTGATGGATATGAAATTTTAACTGACAAACCTTGCGTAGGAATCGATTAGCAACAAGCTCAACACACATGACCCTTATCCCTTTCTCATGATCCTATACAAGAAGTAGCGTCATTAGTAATGCATCTAAATGTGCTAGAACAAAGCATGCCAGTTCACACACCCATCCACTAGAATCAAAGCACTGTGATTAAAGGGAGAAAAAAAAAAATTCACAAGAGGTTATGGTGAAAAAATTTACAGGAGAAGGCAATCTGGTTTATCAAAGCAATGTGATTAAAGGGAGAAAAAAAAAGTTTCACAAGAGAGGTTATGGTGAAAAAATTTACAGGAGAAGGCAATCTGGTTTCCGTCGCTCGAGCATGATATAAAAAGCATTCTGTTGGAGGACCCCTGAAACAGAAAAATGCCACTAGTAATCAAATCACAGGCTTCTTAAATAAAATTAAAACAACTGAATATTTCGTCAGTTATTGTTAAATCAACATTTCAGCGAAATAACAGCAATTTCCCATAGATATGACAATGCACATGCCATTTTTTGGCATTAACCCAAAAATTCAGGTTGAGAAAGTGGAAATTTAAGAATAACCTTTTTCTTTTTTAGGTATTTAAAATGACTAACCAAAGCTAACCAAAAACAAAGCTAAAAGCAATGGATGCATGGGAAAGCAATGGATGCATGGGTAAGGGCCAAAGTGATTCATATGGAATTCACTACAGAGAATGTGCTGATGAACAAAATTCATTTAACCAGCATTATATCCAGGAGCTGAAGATTCATTAAGAATCTAAGGTATATTTATAAGATGTTGACATAAAATCCTGTGCACTCTATACATGACGGCATAAACACAGATAAATTTGCTGGCAAGATCAAACCAATAGATTAAAATTTGATTCCTAAATTCGATAGCTGAAGAATACTTCAAGAAGGATAGACACAGATAAACCCTTTATATATTCTCCAGAAGGAACTCAAGCTCATTTATTGAAAGACCAGAACAACTAACAGATCAAAGGCATAAAGGTGCACTTTCCTAGCCTTGAAAGTAGAGAGACTTCGTTTTGTTCTTTATTCTTACACATTCCTCGAAGCTTTGGTATCACGAGCAAACATTTTGTAGGATAATAACTTCCCTTCTAGTTGTTGTAAAAGCTGATTAACCCTGCATACACTGAAACTCCTAGGTTTCTTTGCACCTTCAAGTTCATCCTCATCACTGATTATTGAATTTTCAATATTCTCCTCACTGGCCAGTTCACCGCATTCATTTCTTTGATTTTCACAATTTTCATGAGAAGTAAAATTTTCAATATCCCCCTCACCCTCAATCTCTTCCCTATTTTCTCCATCATTTAAAGGAAATATATACAAATAGCGCCTCCATTTGGCAGAAAAGTTAGGATGGAATGCACGTGAAACCTATAACAAGTTAAAGAACTAATCAGTACCTAGACAGTTAGCTTCTGTTTAGAACAAGGATGAAATCAGGCATTTAGAAGTTTAATGTCTTTGATACCTCAGAAATGGATTCAACCCTGATTTTTCCTGGTGCCACATCGTTGATGGCATCTTCAATTTCATGAGGCTTAACATCTTTTCTCCAAGTATCTGGACATATAATTAATAAAAAACTAAAATCCAATCAATAAAAAGAACAAGTGATGAAACAGACTTTGAAATCCCACACGGTAAATATTTTTGAGGCATCATCCTTGTAGCACCCATCAAAAAATAACTAATTCTGCTCAACTTTAGTCTTCTATATCCACAAAATGTCAACAGAACTTTTTCATCACAGGAAAATTTGAGGCTTTGGATTGAACAAAAAAAGGATCATAAATGGGTTGGAAAACTGACATGACAAGTTTCACAAACTTAGCACACAATATTTGTTGATGTGGCTGGGAAACACAAAAAGTAGTGAAAGAAACAGGCTTTGTGAATAAGAATACTAAAATATTGAATGTATTGTAAAATATAAGGAACTGCAGAAAGATAACGGCATTAACATACAGAAAGAACAAACTTGTTGAAGAGCTGACACTCCTTTGTCAGTGCGCCCAGCAACAAGAGCACAGCCTTCTAATGGTTTACATTTTTCTTTTAGCTGTTGAGCTTTCTTCTCATCAACAAATCTTCCAAGAGACTTTTCCACTAAGCTGAAAGACACGGAGAAGTGAACAGAAGAACATGAAAACAAATCCAAATAAAAAATAAATTTATGAATTCGCTAACTCAATTTCCCTGGATCATTTTAAAGAAAAAAAAAGGTTAATCCAAAGAAATCAAGGACGTAACTATCTGATTTCCTTTGAGACATAATAGATGCAAAACCTCATTACTAGTCGTGGAGAAAAAGAGCAACTTATGAGGCATCACATATTCCGTGTTCAGAACTTGAAACTGGCAAGCAACTCACCCTTGAACGGTATTCAAACCAGGCTGCTTTTGCCAACCATCAAATGAACCTCCATGATATGAAAGCACAATCTTGAATGTTACCCTTGCCCACCTCCCAGACTTATCTACATTTGAAACACCCTCCAAGAATCCAGTTTCATTAGAAACCTCTTCAATTTTATCATCACCATGAACATCATGTGCCTGCAAAAAAATTTCTTTAGCATCAATACAACAAAAAATTACAAGACCACACTGGATGCTTACAAATAACAGAATTTCTATGCTAAAAATCCTTAAGTTCCATAGTGAAAAATACCTGAGTTCCAAACAATTCCAACAATGGCAATTTCCCATTAACACTTTTGGAGTAAAAATCAACCACTTCTTGCCAAGGCCTTGCATACATGAATTGAAAACTCTCCCTAACACCCCCAAATAATCAAAAAACAAGAAAACCAAGTTTAACTTGATTGAAACTGAAAACCCAGTTCGAAAAATATATAAAATCTAAAAAAAAGAGAGGAAAGTTTGTAATAAAGATGAGTTCTTTCTTGGTTTTACCTGGCAGTCCACCTTGAAAACTTGCAGGAATCAGTGTGGTTATATTGGACATAGACTTTGTCGTTTTGAGCTTCCATTACAACTGAGTTTTTAGTAAATCTTCGAGTCTGTTGTTTTGTAATGATTGGAAGTGATTTCAGTGTCTGAAGGGAAGTCCTTAACATGGCTTCGCCATTAAACTCTTCCACTTGAGCTCAAAACATGCGAAAGCGAAAAGCTATGTAAGCGCCGGCCAGTGCTGTCTATAATGACGTCTCTACCCTTGGTGGAAGAAAAATTGACCTACAAATTAGCCCCTTGTATTTCTTAAATGTGCAAAGTTTGCCCTTCTCAAATATTTTTTTTGATAAATTAAACTTTAAAAAAAAAAAAACAAATTAACAATAAGGACAGGGATTTTTTTTATAAATGAATTTTATGCTATTGTACTTATTGATATTCTCATGCTCACTCTTTAATTAATTTTTTTAATGATTAAATTATTTTTAGACAAAAAATAATCAATACTTTTTCATAGTTTTTAAATTGGGATAAATTCATGACAACTCTAAGGATTCAAGTTTAGAAACTATAAGAATGTTAATCTATTTTTTTTATTTTATAAAAAATAAAAAATATTATTATTTTAAAAAATCAACAAATTTTGACGGAATTTTATTTGAGTTTTTTATTAATTTAGATTTTTGTCTAAGTTATATCATATCAATTCTACTTTTATTTTAATTGAAACTCCTCTTGGCTTATGCCTGAAGTATAAAGTTTTAAAACATTGTATTTTCTTATTAATTGAATGATTAAATGTATTTTTCATATCTAATTTATAAGATTATAAAAGTTTTATTTTCATAGCATTCTTTTGTATTAAAATTTGAAATAATGTAAACTATAAATCCAAATTGCTATATAAATTTATCTAAAGGGTAAATTTACTCTTAAGCCATGTTTGTTTTCTGAAAAAATAATTTCTAGAAACCACTTTCCAAACTTTTTTATGTTTGTTTGCTATTAGTAAAGTTGGTCAATAGAAAACATTTTTCAGTCAACAAAAAACACTTTCCGGTTAAACAGAAAACACTTTCTGGTCAATGAAAAATATTTTTCAGTCAAAAACAAATTTGGCTTGGTTTTCAGGAAAATGTTTTCCTTTTTAGCTGTGTTTATTTTCCGGAAAGTGGTTTCCGAGAAAACACTTTCCAAATTTTCTTGTGTTTGTTTTTCAAAAAGTGGTTTATGGAAAATCACTTTCCAAACTTTCTTATGTTTGTTTGCTATTAGGAAAGTTGGTAAATGAAAAACACTTTCCAATCAAGGGAAAATTTGGCTTGATTTTCAGGAAAGTGTTTTCCTGAAAAATTTAGGAGGAAAGCACTTTCCGAAAGTTGTGAAAAATTTAAAAATGTTATTATTTGTTGACTATATCAAATTTGATCCTTAAACTTTTAAATGCTATATATATTTTGTTTTGAATATTTATTTTTCATTTTCATTTTTTAAAATTTAATTTTTATATTAACTTTGGTCCTTATTTTTATAATTGTGATTTGCTTTTCTCCTATTATTTTTTATTGAAATTTTTTATCTATCAAATTCAATCCTCATTCTTTTGATTGTTACTTATTTTATTTGAAATACTTTATGAAATGTTAATTATTATTATTTTAATTTCTTCATCTTTTTTTTTTAGATTTGATCTTTATTATTTTGATTATTATTTATTTTATTTGAGATAATTTATGAAATTATTTTTTTTCAATTTTATTATTATTCAACCTTTTAATTTGTAAGATTTGTTCCTCATTATTTTAATAAACTTGAGAAAAATAAAATATTAATAAATTATTTTCCAGTTCATTTTCCATAACATAACTAAATAATGGAAAATGTTTTCCAGTTCATTTTTTATAACATTACCAAATAGAAAAAAAATAATTTATTTTTTAAGAATTCACTTTAAAAAAAAAATAACTTTTCTGCAAACAAACGGAGCCTTATTCTCTAAATTTGGCAATGTAATAAAAACCATTTTATTATTATTATTATTATTATTAATTTGGAAGATAATTGTAACAAGACATCAAGCCCAAAAGGCTAGAGGCATTTATCCCACAAGATAATACAAAATTCCAACCTCAGCAATTAGTCTCGGAAAAGGAGCATCAGCCTTTAGCCCAATAAAAATACTAACCAAACTTTATAGTTATTAAACTCGTGTTGATTTAATAAAATTAAATGAGAAATCTAATTTGAATTTGATTTTTAATTAAATCAAACAAAATATTAATTTAGCAAAACTTGTCTGCCTAACCTAAGTTTTTAGTGATTCAAGTGCTCAACTAAACTCATCTAACTCAATAATCAAGAAAAAAAACCGTGATTAATTCTAGTTAATCTAATTAGCCTTCCTCTAAATATCCACTTGCACGAGAATTATTAGATATTCTAAGAGTAGCACTCCTCGTTTTGTATAAAATTTAAATCCATTAATTATAGCAATTATTCTTGAATTTTATTTTCATAAAAAAAGGAGTACAACTACTGTAATTAAAAACACTAAATAATTGCTTCATTTATATTATGTACTTCGTTGAATACCTGATCTCTCCTAAAAAAAGAAGAGAAGAATAATTATGCCTCTAATTCGAGGACTAATTAATTATATAAACACGCATGGAGCCACTATATATTGCTGATATTTCCATGTCTCCATCACAAGAGTTTCCAAGCTCTGCCACCATCCATATTGAACTTCTTTAGTCTTCCAAACACCATCACCACTATGAGAATAATCTTCCCCTCATCACTCCATTTCCCTGAGAATCCATAAGATTTGTTCACACAATTACTATTAGGTTGTGTTTGCCTGTCACAACTGTAGCCTGTTGTAAATCCTACTCTTCCATAAGCACTGCAGCAGAAAAAAGAAAAAGAAAAGAATCAAAGATGTTAGTTAGCTAATTACCACATTTATTTCATCAATTATAATTAAAATTGAGTTCAATATCCACAAGGAAAAAAAGGCAAAAATATTTGTACCTGACTACTTCAACGACAATATTCAATACATTGAAATTGAGAGGATCTTCCTTCAGTTTTTGCCTCTCTGTGATGCATACAAGGATGATGAAAATAGCTAAATATGATAGTTGAGAGAACAGTATGTTCTCCGAAAGCTTTTCCCTTCTGTTTCTTTTCTTCTTATATATTTCTTCGTCATCTTTTATGGGGAGGAAAGAAGTATAAGGAGGAAGATACCTGAAAAATAAAATGGATAAAGTTATTTCAATGTATATATTATATTTTCTTAGTAAAAGAAATAATATTTTATGAAGTTGACAACGAAAATAAAATATGAATTCTTTTGGTAAGGTCAGAAGTGGAGTTTTCAAGTCATATAAAATCTTACATTAAAGTCTACCTCAGTAATCCTATGATGATTTCGTATCCTAGGTTACATTATTGGTTTTACAAGTTTGATTAGGATTTTCCAATTATTCTATAAAATAATAATGAAATACAAAGTTATTAAATCCTTACAGCAAATTAACTTGGGTACTTAACCTTCAATCTAAAACCCAGTCTTTTTAAAAGAAAAATCTAGAGATCAATCCAAGTTTTCTAATTAAATTTAAATTGCAGATTGACTCCTATAATTAACTAGAACAACTCATATTTGATTTAATTTAAAATTAATTTAGATTTAATTTTAAGTTCGCAAATCACTAGATTGATCCGATAAATAGAAATTACTTTATAATAATTAAAAAAAAGCCACTTTATAATATAACAAAAATATTATGAATAGAAACTAATTTATAATAAAAAGAAAAGTAAATGAATTGCATATGAGGACTAACTTAATCTACTATTTATCATATAGTTAGTTCATTCCTCACATTTGTTTTAATGATTTATTTAATTTGGACCTTTTCTGATTATGAGGCTGTTCTGTGTACCAATTACCAAAACAACAAAAGGAAAATGGGGAAAATGCCACCTTTCTTAAAGACAAAATACATAGAAACTATAGGTTATCAATTTACGCGTTATTTTAACTTAGATAGAGAGGAAAGAGAACAAGGATTTATGCGTTATTTAAACTTAGACTGAGAGGAAAGAGAACACTTACATCATGATCACAAACAGCACCAAGACAGCTGAGGAGATGGTTGAGAGGTCCACGATGCTTTCTCCAGCATATCTTGCATTCATGGTCTGAAACAGTACTCCTATAGTCTTTTGGTAAGAATTTAGACCACTTAATCCAGCTGAATTCCACTCCATGGAGCAAAATAATATAAATTGAGTGATGATAAACCCAAAAACAGTAACGACCAAATAAGAAGAATGCTGGCTTGGTAGCAAATGAAAATACCCAATTTCACTTGTTTTCTTCAAGAGGTAATTTGATTCTACTCTCTTGAAAAACTTTCCCAGGAACCAAACACAGAATCTTAGGCAAGAGGGAAACAGGGTGTTTCCAAGAAGAATTTGAGGGATGAGGATGAGTAGGAGGCCTGAGTTATTCCTAAAGACCACCATGTTTTCGTTCGTTGGAAGAAAACCACAGTTGGCAAAAGTTGAAACAACGGAAAAGATAGAAAATGTTAGCAAGTTTAGCCCCTTGTTTTTTAGCACTTCTCTTGCACTAGAAACAAGTGCTAGGTAGGTTGAAACTAGGGAAACTCCTAGAACTTGAATAACTATAAAATATCCCAAAACCACAAAACACAAAAACTTGATTGATTTGTACTTCAAGAAATCTACACTACTATCTAATGAAGTTTCATGATTTCCTGATTCAAGATTTTCAAAATCTTGTTTTTCTGTCATTACCAACCCAGATTGGTAAGTGCTAGGATCATTGTTTGCAAGGGAAGAAATTCTGTTTTCCATTTTCTGAAGTTGAGACTTCTTGAAATGAAGTCCAACCATGGAAGTGAAGATTTCTCCACCAATGAGCATTAAAATGGTCAAAACGAGGAGTTGGGAATTGGAGAAAACTTCCATCTCAACAGTTGACATACTTGAAACTGTGGTGGCAGACACGGATGTGAAGAACAGATCTAAGTTCCTAGGCTTAAAAGAATCATGGGTTCTTGGCTTCAAAACCTTCAGAACAACAAAACCAAAGAGAGAAACGGAGAGAAAATAACAAAGTTGAATAAAAAAAGAATTCACTCTAACAAGGATTAGACGGTAGAAACATGACGTTAGACACCAAGTTGAGCTACAAAGATGGTGCGAGGCTTTGCTAAAAGAACAAATAATTGTCATCCTTAATCACTTTGAAAGGAAATTGTAGTATTGTAGTTCACTAAGGAGCAAAATGGGAAGAGGGTCTGTGATTCTATATATAGGGAACGATGTTCATGGTTCACAATTCTTGGCTAGGGAGGTGGTGAAGTTAACCTTGGAACACCACATGGCTACATGTTGAAGCCTATGCCTTTAGTAATTAAGTAAACTGTGGAAGGAAGACAAGCATTTGGGATTAGGGGAGGAAAATTCTTCATTGGATATGGTTGTCGGTTGAGTTGTGGATTAGAGCGTATTTAAGTCTGTCCAATGGTAGAGTGACAAGTTGAACAACACCTCCCCAATAATGCTTGATGCAGGGTCGATAGCATGTTAGCTGGCAAGATATGTGTGGATCCCAACATTATAGGAAATTTGTTTGTTTCCTTGTACCAATTATTGTCCAATTTGGAATCGGATTCCAAATAGAATAGGTTTTTTTACTACACTATATGTATAGTTGCTGAACAGATGAATAATATAAAAAGTGAGAATATTTTACAGAGCGGAAATCTCTTATTATTTGTTTGTTATAATTAACATGGTATCGGAGCAGACGAATTTTTTACACGGTTCTTTCCTGCATCTCTTTTTGAACTTCGTATTCTATCAATTTTCTACTGCAAACAATGACAAAACAAGAACGAAACCCGATTGTTCCAGTCACCCCGAACAACCTCCTGCGAAACCTAATTATCATTCAGAAAGAAAGATATAGTTTTCCTGTCAATGTTATTCTCTGTTGCAGGGTTGCGAGCACCATGACATCATCTAGTGATGGCATAGACTTTTATTGTGCTTTCAATATGAGGTGTTGTATGTTGGGAAAAATTTTTAAATTTAATCATAAAATTATGATTAATATTTAGAAATTATTACCTAATATTATGTTATTAGGAACCTATGTTTTATGAGAGTCTAGATAAAGGACTGGTTGTGTAAGGGGAAGATGCATCACTCCTAGTGCACCCTACTTGAAATAAACTATATTATTATTTGATTTTTTTTCTAGGTCTGGTTTTTATTCATTGATCTTTTATAAGGTTTAAAACAGATATCTCATCATGAGCAAGTCTCTACTTTATAGGGTCAAATCCTAACCATTCTAAAGTCTGAATTTTAGTATTGTATTTATTTACACCTTGTGTTTTTAATACCCGAGGTTTACTTTATTGTGTAATTTTCCAGCCATAAATATTAAAGTCTACATCTAGACCCTAAAAATTTTGGAAAAAGTTTTTTGATATTTTGGCCAAACCCTAATGGATGATCATAAACTAGTTACGATATTCATTTTTTTTTGAATTTTCAAAACATGAGAAAGAAACAATCTTTTAATGAAAATATGCTTGAAAGATTTTTAAGATTTTTCCGTATGTATAAATATTATTTTTTTTTGAAAAGGGAAATTGATTTAAAGGTTTTTGAGTTTTTTTTTTGAAATATTTTAGAGAAAAACATGTATTTTATACTAAATTTGTATTTTATAGTGTAAATATAAAATATGATATTATATGAAATTGGTAGAAAAATATTTGAGAAAATTACAAATTTTTGAATGGATATTTGATTTTTTTTTGTTTTTTTAATATTATAATATTAAAACAGGTGGGCTAATATTAGCCCAAATTAGTTGGGTCAAACTTGACCCAACATATTCTTTTTTAAATTTTAGGGACGGGCTGGACCCGGCCCAGTCAATTGGGTTAGGCTAAGACAAGTCCAACCTAAAGTAACTTATTCACTAGCACAACCCAGTGACTAAGTTACATGAAATGATGCAATGTGAATTATAATTGACATTGCACTGTTCAGAGAGGGAGCTAACGATAGCAGGGAAGGGAGGAAAAAGAAGAAGAGAGGAGGGCGGCTTACCTAGCATTGAGGGAGCTGGTGGCCTGACTGGTGGCACACGGTACGACTAAAGGCAATGAGGTCGGCGGCTGGCTCTGGTCATAGCTGGAAGAATAAGAAGCAAGGGCCTACAAAGGAGAGTGGAAGCTCACGGCTAGAACTGTTGGAGTGGCTGAGGAGATAATTGGTGCACTAGCTGATGTTGAGAAGGACAAAGCTTTTATGTGAGGTGGTTATTGCTGTTATTGCTATCAGGGTCATTGTGCAGAAAAGAAGAGTTTTACAGAAGAGAGAGAGAAGTGGTGCAACCACCACGTGAGATGGTTTAATGGCTACTTGAGGTGGGGATAATGGTAAGAAGAGAGGGGATAAGGGTAGTGGTGGGTGAAGGCCACGGCGGAGAGAGAAAGAAGAGAAAGGACCGGTTGGAGGAAAATTGAGCAGGGAAGGCTGGTTTTTAGCTAACTTTACGTTCGATTTTCTCCCCCCTTTGAACATGAAATCTTCTTCTACTTATAGAGGTAGAAGAGGGTAACCTTCTCTTCATTGAGGAAGAAATCTCAGTCCTTGATTTGGTTGGGAAGGATCCCAACTATTGGCTCAAAGTAGACATGGTGTCCTATCAAATTTGCAGCTGCAGGCTACCTGAGTTGGCCTCTTTCGGGTGATTCCATGTCCATCTCTTTGCTAGTGAGTCGGTGATGACCATACCCAGACATAGAGGGATGTTTTATCAATCAGAAATCTAATCCAGAGTTGACATCACCAGAAACTTAACCTATTATCAATTGGGAATCTAATCAAGAGTTGACATCTTCGAAAGCTGAAGTAACATCTCTAGAAGCAGTAATAATACCCCCCACTTTTCAGTATCCAATGACCCATCTCCTGAGAATATCATTGAGGTAGGCTCTCTTATCACAACTCATATTCTTGATGATATGGATACCCTTATTAGCTATGAGTTACCTTTTAGGCAAAATCAAGGAAAACCACCAAATAGATATTTTTTAGAATTAGAGGATTAAAGATCAAGATATCCAATTGCCAATTATGTTTCAACAAAGAAAATGTCTGAATCTCTCAAGAATTTTATGAATGAACTCTCTTCACATCATATTCCCACGAGTGTTGATGAAGCTTTGGATGAGTCTAAATGGATCCGAGCTATGAAGGAGGAAATATAAGTTTTACTAAAAAATAAAACATGGAATCTTGTTTCCCTACCAGAAGGTAAAAAAATAATAGGATGTAAGTGGGTATTCTCCATCAAATACAAAGCTGATGGGTTAGTTAAAAGGTATAAAACAAGACTAGTGGCAAAGGGCTACATGCAAACTTATAGCATAGACTATCAAGAAACATTCTCACTTGTGGCAAAGTTGAGTATTGTTAGAGTTCTACTATCTCTCGCAGCAAATCTTGATTAGCCATTACACCAGTTTCATATTAAAAACACATTTTTACATGGAGATCTTGAAGAAGAAATCTGCATGGATGTCCCTCTAGGATATATAGTAAACTTTGAAGCAAAGATCATGTGCAAACTACAAAGAACTTTATACAGCCTAAAACAGTCTCTTAGAGCATATATGGTTTGGGTGCTTCAACTCAGCAATGAGGAAATATGGCTTTCAATAAAACAACTCGGATAGTACTTTATTCATAAAACATCACCAGGGTAAGGTAACAGTTTTGATAGTTTATGTAGATGATATGATCATTACAGAAGATGACTTAAAGGAAATAGCAAGACTTCAAGAGCAATTAGCCATAAAATTTGAGATGAAAAATCTAGGAGGACTCAAATATTTTATGGGAATTGAAGTTGCTAGGTCAAAACATGACATATTCCTTTCCCAACAAAAATATATCCTGGATTTATTATCAGAGGTAGGATTACTGGATTGTAAGCCTGTAGATACACCGATAATTCAAAGTCATAGACTAGAAGAATACTCAGACCAAGTGCCAATAGATAAAGAAAGGTATTTAAGAATAATAGGAAAATTGATTTATCTCTCTCATACATGGTCGGACATCGCTTTTGCAGTAAGTGTGGTAAGCTAATTCATGCATTGTCTAAGTGAAGATCATATGAATGCAGTGATTTAGATTCTCAAATACCTAAAGTTCTCTCCTAGAAAAGGACTTATGTTTACAAGAAACAATCACTTACGAGTGAAAGGTTACACAGATACTAACTGGGCAAGAAATATTTCTGATAAAAAATCAACTTCAAATTATTTCACGTTGGTTGGAGGAAACCTAGTTACCTGGAGAAGTAAGAAGCAAAAGGTGGTAGCATTATCAAGTTTTCGTGGGATGGCTACAGGCCTTTGTGATCTTCTCTAGCTTCGAAGGCTATTAACTGGAATTGGCCTTACTCCTACGGGAGAAATGAATCAATTTTGTGAAAACAAAGCTGTAATTGATATCTCCCACAATTCAATCCAGCATGATTGAACCAAACATATGGAAGTAGACCGACACTTCATCAAACAAAATCTTGGGGCCAAGATAATTTGATTTCATTTGTTAAATCCGAAAACCAGTTGGCAGACATACTTACAAAAACTGTATGTCGTAGAAACTTATACAACTCATTTGGCAAGTTGGGCATCCGAGATATATATGCACCAACTTAAAGGGGAGTGTTGGCATGAGTTGTCCTCTGCAAGATTAAAAAAGGAAGATCAGCAATATATTCATTAACTAATTAAACCCATAAATGTATAGCCATAATTGGAAATTTATGTTATTTACATTATGGTAACAATATGTTATATATATCCTCTTATTCATGTAAATAATTAATTGAAAGACGAGAAATATTACTCTCCATTTTCCCTCCATTCTGTTAGTAGTCTCCTTGAGCTTAGTTTGGGAGGTTTACTCTAGCAATGAAAGCAACCAGCTATCAATAAAGCAATGTAGATCATATGCTATTTGTAAAATATAAAGATGAAAAGGTAAAGACATTAATTGTGTATGTAGATGACATGATTTTGACAAGTTATATTCCAAAGAAATGAGGACACTGTAAGAATGCTTATCTGAAGGGTTCGTAATGAAAGATTTAGGACAACTGAAGTACTTTCTTGGTATTGAAGTAGCAAGGTCCAAACAAGGAATTTCCCTCTCACAATATAAATACATATTGGATCTTCTAAATGAGGCTAGGACGCTCACCTACGAACTAGTTGAAACATTAATACAAATGAATCATCAACTTGGAATCCTTCCAGATCAAATCCCTACAAATATAGGCTAGTATCAAAGACTTGTGGGGTAAGCTAATCTATCTAACCCATACTAGGCCGTATATAACATATGTTGTAGGTATTATGATCTAATTTATGCATGCACCAAGTGAGGAGCATATGGATACAGTCTACAGGATCTTAAGATATCTTAAAAGTGTGTCTGGTAAAGGTTTATTGTACTTGAAAGATATTGTCTCAAATATTAAAGGCTATACTAATGCAGAATAGGTAGGAGATCAAATAACCAAAAACAGAAAGTTGTAGCAAGATCTAGTGTATAAGTAGAATTTTGAGGAATAACTCAAGGAATATGTTAGTTGTTATAGATCAAAAGTATTTTGAAGGATTTAGAGATCAAATATACAGATTTTATTAATCTGTACTATGATAATAATGCGGCAATTCAGATTGCACACAAAATTATTCAGCATGATCGAATTAAACGTGTCGAAATAGATCGTCATTTTATCAAAGAGAAGCTAGATACAAATTGTATGTTTCCTGTTTGTTAACTTTGCAAATGAATTAGTTGATGTCCTCACCAAGACAATTATCAAACAATGATTTTTATTGTATAATTGGCAAGTTGGACATGATAGACATCTATGTAAGGGGGAGTGTTAGCTGACAAGATATGTATAGATCCTAACATTATAGGAAATCTGTTTGTTTCCTTGTAAAAATTATTATCCAATTTAGAATATGATTCTAAGTAGAATAGGTTTCGTTACTGCCCTGTATACATAGTTGCTGAACAGATGAATAATATAAGAAGTAGAGAATATTTTACAAAGCAGAAATTAGAGGTGTTTAAAAAAACCAAGTAACTGAAAAAACCGAGAAAACAGATGAAAAATTAATCGAAAAAACCAAATAAAGATGAAAAACCAATTAAATCGATTACTAAAACTAGAAATCTTTCCGGTTTGATTCGGTTTTGGTTTTGCTACTAAAACCAGTGAACTAAACTAGTCCACCCATAAAATAAAGTTAAAAATGACTTAGTATAAATAATATAGTAAACCTAAATCTAAATGACATTACAATTTATTTTTGAAGCTGCCGCTTATACCAGACCAATTCTTCTTCCTTTTCCTTTTCAATTTTCATCCTCTTTGTCTCTTGCCCCCTTCATCTGTTTCTTTTCTAGCCGATCAATAAGTAAACAACCCACCACTCTTGCCCCCTTCATCTGTCTCTTTGAGATGTGACCAGGTTGTTAACCATGGAGGATGCGTACTATGAAGAGGAAATGAGAGTTGTAGTTAACAATATGCTTTCAAAGGCCCATATGCTAGGTGAAGGGTAAGTTTTATGTGATATTCTGTTTCAGATATATAGTGATTTTCCTTAATCATTCTTTGTAAATTTCCAGAAGACAACCTTTCGACCATTTTTTCAATGATTTCTATTCCAAGCTTTAAAAAAAACTTTAATAGGGTTAATGCAGTTGTCATGGTCTAATTCATAATTGTTGGCCAGGCTACTTCCACTGGAAAGCACCAGTGGATTTTCTCAGATGCTAGTGATGGAGGCTGGAATTCTGTTGCCTCTGTTAGAGGTCAGGATATATTCCAAGTACTTCGTCCTTTGCTTCTTCTTTACCATTTACTCCTGTGCTAGTTATCATGGAAAATATTTTTCCTAGTTTTTTTTTTTTAAATCGCCCAAAATTCTTGAATGTTAGCTGACTAGTTTCTGCTTGCCTGAAAATTTCCTTTTCTTGCAGGATGATTTTGAAATTCATCGCCAATTTTCTTCTGGAATAAAGGTACTGCATGTTGGAACGCAAAATTTTACTTTTATAACTCATTTTCTTTTTATGATATTTCTCTTGAAATTCATTCGAGCTTTGTGTATCTCTTTTTTTCATCCAACACCCTAATCATTTGTATTGACTATTAATTTCCATTTGTAGACAATTGCAGTAATATCCGTGGAATCACAAGGAATGGTACAATTTGGATCCACCCAAAGGGTGAGCACATTGAAAGCAGACCGAGTGGATTTAACTATCCTACAAAAAATATACTTGGGGTCAAGTTGGGGGGTTATACCATTTATTAAAAATATATTATTTCTGCGTCCTTTAACTGACGAGAAAGCAAATATCCATGACCTACCACATATCAAGCGTGGATGGTTGTTTGTTGATTTCAATGCTTTTAATATTACAGATTTTGGAGTCAGAGGAATTTTTGGGTCAAACAAAAAGGTTGTTTGATAAGATGGAAAATATTAATGGGCTTACTTCAAATTCCGACTCGCCTTCATCTTTGAACTGTGAAAGTTATGAAAGAAGGCTAACTGCAAATTATAGTTTGCTTTAAATTTTAAAGAAGGCTAAGCAAATTTTAAAAAAACCAAAAAAAAAAAAACTAACTTCTAAACCAGATTTTTTTTAAAAAAAATTGGATTTAACCGAACCGATTTCCAATCCAGTTTGGTTAATTTTTAACAAAAATACTGTAATTTGATTTAGTTAGTTTTTAAATTTAAACTAAACCGAACCGAACCATAAACACTTCTCACAGAAATCCCTTATTGTATAGCTTGTCGTAATTAACATAACACGTACATGGTTAACATTAATAGAAATACTTAATTTTTTAATCAAAAATAGTTTAAGATACTAAAAAAAATAATTCAAGTACTAAATTCACTTCTACTCGCAATTCACAATTACACACACATATTTGGAGTCAAAGACAGTTGAGATTTGGAATTTCAATATCTAGGCATTGAGGTCATAACCTCGAAAGAAGAAGGTTATATATATAATCCGAACCTTTTGATGAATGAAGGAGCTATTGCAAGTTGAGTTCCATGAAAATATTTTTTCAGTAGGAAACGTTAACTTGTAAAATGATATTAAAATATTGATGATGTATATTCTAAAGAGTAATGTATCTCATCAACATGGGATGCACCGGCATGCAAAGTTTCAAATCAACGGTCTGTTGTTAGAATTCATTTGACTTGTCTTATTACATGATTCCTTATTGATATATATATATATTAAATCCATAGTTTATAAATCTGAATCAATTTAGTTTGGAAAAGTTATAAGTGACAAGTTAGTGGATTCGAGTTGACTAGATGAATTTTATTTTTATTGCTTTTATAAAAAAATAAAAATGATTTAAAAAAAATTAACAAGTTTTGATTGAGTTTTTTTAGATTAATCAGGTATTACATTAATTCTTGTTTTTAACTAGATCACAATAGGTGAGTTAGACCTCAAATTTCATCACAGGTCAACCAACCTCATCAGTGAAGAATTTTATTTTCATTAAAAAAAAAAAGGAGTACAACTACTCTAATTGCTTCATTTATATTATGTACTTTGTTGAATACCTGCTCTCTCCTAAAAAAAGAAGAGAAGAATAATTATGCCTCTAATTTGAGGACTAATTAATTATATAGACATGCATGGCACCACTATATATTGCTGATATTTCCATGTCTCCATCACAAGAGTTTCCAAGCTCTGCCACCATCCATATTGAACTTCTTTAGTCTTCCAAACACCATCACCACTATGAGAATAATCTTCCCCTCATCACTCCATTTCCCTGAGAATCCATAAGATTTGTTCACACAATTACTATTAGGTTGTGTTTGCCTGTCACAACTGTAGCCTGTTGTAAATCCTACTCTTCCATAAGCACTGCAGCAGAAAAAAGAAAAAGAAAAGAATCAAAGATGTTAGACCCTACACTTCCATAAGCACTGCATCAGAACAAAAAAGAAAAAGAAAAGAATCAAAGATGTTAGTTAGCTAATTACCACATTTATTTCATCAATTATAATAAAAATTGAGTTCAATATCCACAAGGAAAAAAAGGCAAAAATATTTGTACCTGACTACTTCAACCACAATATTCAATACATTGAAATTGAGAGGATCTTCCTTCAGTTTTCGCCTCTCTGTGATGCATACAAGGATGATGAAAATAGCTAAATATGATAGTTGAGAGAACAGTATACTCTCCGAAAGCTTTCCCCTTCTGTTTCTTTTCTTCTTATATATTTCTTCGTCATCTTTTATGGGGAGGAAAGAAGTATAAGGAGGAAGATACCTGAAAAATAAAATGGATAAAGTTATTTCAATGTATATATTCTATTTTCTTAGTAAGAGAAATAATATTTTATGAAGTTGACAACGAAAATAAAATATGAATTCTTTTGGTAAGGTCAGAAGTGGAGTTTTCAAGTCATATAAAATCTTACATTAAAGTCTACCTCAGTAATCCTATGATGATTTCGTATCCTAGGTTACATTATTGGTTTTACAAGTTTGATTAGGATTTTCCAATTATTCTATAAAATAATAATGAAGGTTACATTATTGGCTTTTCAAGTTTGATTAGGATTTTTCAATTATTCTATAGAATAATAATGAAATACAAAGTTATTAAATCCTTACAGCAAGTTAACTTGGGTACTTAACCTTCATTCTAAAACCAAATCTTTTCGAAAGAAAAATCTAGAAATCAATTCAAGTTTTCTAATTAAATTTAAATTTTTAGTTTGCAAATCACTAGGTTGATCTGATAAATAGAAACTACTTTATAATAATTAAAAAAAAGCCACTTTATCCTATAATTAACTAGAACAACTCATATTTGATTTAATTTAAAATTAATTTAGATTTAATTTTAAGTTCGCAAATCACTAGATTGATCCGATAAATAGAAATTACTTTATAATAATTAAAAAAAAGCCACTTTATAATATAACAAAAATATTATGAATAGAAACTAATTTATAATAAAAAGAAAAGTAAATGAATTGCATATGAGGACTAACTTAATCTACTATTTATCATATAGTTAGTTCATTCCTCACATTTGTTTTAATGATTTATTTAATTTGGACCTTTTCTGATTATAAGGCTGTTCTGTGTACCAATTACCAAAACAACAAAAGGAAAATGGGGAAAATGCCACCTTTCTTAAAGACAAAATACATAGAAACTATAGGTTATCAATTTACGCGTTATTTTAACTTAGATAGAGAGGAAAGAGAACAAGGATTTATGCGTTATTTAAACTTAGACTGAGAGGAAAGAGAACACTTACATCATGACCACAAACAGCACCAAGACAGCTGAGGAGATGGTTGAGAGGTCCACGATGCTTTCTCCAGCATATCTTGCATTCATGGTCTGAAACAGTACTCCTATAGTCTTTTGGTAAGAATTTAGACCACTTAATCCAGCTGAATTCCACTCCATGGAGCAAAATAATATAAATTGAGTGATGATAAACCCAAAAACAGTAACGACCAAATAAGAAGAATGCTGGCTTGGTAGCAAATGAAAATACCCAATTTCACTTGTTTTCTTCAAGAGGTAATTTGATTCTACTCTCTTGAAAAACTTTCCCAGGAACCAAACACAGAATCTTAGGCAAGAGGGAAACAGGGTGTTTCCAAGAAGAATTTGAGGGACGAGGATGAGTAGGAGGCCTGAGTTATTCCTAAAGACCACCATGTTTTCGTTTGTTGGAAGAAAACCACAGTTGGCAAAAGTTGAAACAACGGAAAAGATAGAAAATGTTAGCAAGTTTAGCCCCTTGTTTTTTAGCACTTCTCTTGCACTAGAAACAAGTGCTAGGTAGGTTGAAACTAGGGAAACTCCTAGAACTTGAATAACTATAAAATATCCCAAAACCACAAAACACAAAAACTTGATTGATTTGTACTTCAAGAAATCTACACTACTATCTAATGAAGTTTCATGATTTCCTGATTCAAGATTTTCAAAATCTTGTTTTTCTGTCATTACCAACCCAGATTGGTAAGTGCTAGGATCATTGTTTGCAAGGGAAGAAATTCTGTTTTCCATTTTCTGAAGTTGAGACTTCTTGAAATGAAGTCCAACCATGGAAGTGAAGATTTCTCCACCAATGAGCATTAAAATGGTCAAAACGAGGAGTTGGGAATTGGAGAAAACTTCCATCTCAACAGTTGACATACTTGAAACTGTGGTGGCAGACACGGATGTGAAGAACAGATCTAAGTTCCTAGGCTTAAAAGAATCATGGGTTCTTGGCTTCAAAACCTTCAGAACAACAAAACCAAAGAGAGAAACGGAGAGAAAATAACAAAGTTGAATAAAAAAAGAATTCACTCTAACAACCTTCAGAACAACAAAACCAAAGAAAGAAACGGAGAGAAAATAACAAAGTTGAATACAAAAAGAATTCACTCTAACAAGGATTAGACGGTAGAAACATGACGTTAGACACCAAGTTGAGCTACAAAGATGGTGCGAGGCTTTGCTAAAAGAACAAATAATTGTCATCCTTAATCACTTTGAAAGGAAATTGTAGTATTGTAGTTCACTAAGGAGCAAAATGGGAAGAGGGTCTGTGATTCTATATATAGGGAACGATGTTCATGGTTCACAATTCTTGGCTAGGGAGGTGGTGAAGTTAACCTTGGAACACCACATGGCTACATGTTGAAGCCTATGCCTTTAGTAATTAAGTAAACTGTGGAAGGAAGACAAGCATTTGGGATTAGGGGAGGAAAATTCTTCATTGGATATGGTTGTCGGTTGAGTTGTGGATTAGAGCGTATTTAAGTCTGTCCAATGGTAGAGTGACAAGTTGAACAACACCTCCCCAATAATGCTTGATGCAGGGTCGATAGCATGTTAGCTGGCAAGATATGTGTGGATCCCAACATTATAGGAAATTTGTTTGTTTCCTTGTACCAATTATTGTCCAATTTGGAATCGGATTCCAAATAGAATAGGTTTTTTTACTACACTATATGTATAGTTGCTGAACAGATGAATAATATAAAAAGTGAGAATATTTTACAGAGCGGAAATCTCTTATTATATGTTTGTTATAATTAACATGGTATCGGAGCAGACGAATTTTTTACACGGTTCTTTCCTGCATCTCTTTTTGAACTTCGTATTCTATCAATTTTCTACTGCAAACAATGACAAAACAAGAACGAAACCCGATTGTTCCAGTCACCCCGAACAACCTCCTGCGAAACCTAATTATCATTCAGAAAGAAAGATATAGTTTTCCTGTCAATGTTATTCTCTGTTGCAGGGTTGCGAGCACCATGACATCATCTAGTGATGGCATAGACTTTTATTGTGCTTTCAATATGAGGTGTTGTATGTTGGGAAAAATTTTTAAATTTAATCATAAAATTATGATTAATATTTAGAAATTATTACCTAATATTATGTTATTAGGAACCTATGTTTTATGAGAGTCTAGATAAAGGACTGGTTGTGTAAGGGGAAGATGCATCACTCCTAGTGCACCCTACTTGAAATAAACTATATTATTATTTGATTTTTTTTCTAGGTCTGGTTTTTATTCATTGATCTTTTATAAGGTTTAAAACAGATATCTCATCATGAGCAAGTCTCTACTTTATAGGGTCAAATCCTAAGGTCTGGTTTTTATTCATTGATCTTTTATAAGGTTTAAAATAGATTTCTCATCATGAGCAAGTCTCTACTTTATAAGGTCAAATCCTAACCATTCTAAAGTCTGAATTTTAGTATTGCATTTATTTACACCTTGTGTTTTTAATACCGAGGTTTACTTTATCGTGTAATTTTACAGCCATAAATATTAAAGTCTACATCTAGACCCTAAAAATTTTGGAAAAAGTTTTTTGATATTTTGGCCAAACCCTAATGGATGATCATAAACTAGTTACGATATTCATTTTTTTTTGAATTTTCAAAACATGAGAAAGAAACAATCTTTTAATGAAAATATGCTTGAAAGATTTTTAAGATTTTTCCGTATGTATAAATATTATTTTTTTTTGAAAAGGGAAATTGATTTAAAGGTTTTTGAGTTTTTTTTTTGAAATATTTTAGAGAAAAACATGTATTTTATACTAAATTTGTATTTTATAGTGTAAATATAAAATATGATATTATATGAAATTGGTAGAAAAATATTTGAGAAAATTACAAATTTTTGAATGGATATTTGAATTTTTTTTTGTTTTTTTAATATTATAATATTAAAACAGGTGGGCTAATATTAGCCCAAATTAGTTGGGTCAAACTTGACCCAACATATTCTTTTTTAAATTTTAGGGACGGGCTGGACCCGGCCCAGTCAATTGGGTTAGGCTAAGACAAGTCCAACCTAAAGTAACTTATTCACTAGCACAACCCAGTGACTAAGTTACATGAAATGATGCAATGTGAATTATAATTGACATTGCACTGTTCAGAGAGGGAGCTAACGATAGCAGGGAAGGGAGGAAAAAGAAGAAGAGAGGAGGGCGGCTTACCTAGCATTGAGGGAGCTGGTGGCCTGACTGGTGGCACACGGTACGACTAAAGGCAATGAGGTCGGCGGCTGGCTCTGGTCATAGCTGGAAGAATAAGAAGCAAGGGCCTACAAAGGAGAGTGGAAGCTCACGGCTAGAACTGTTGGAGTGGCTGAGGAGATAATTGGTGCACTAGCTGATGTTGAGAAGGACAAAGCTTTTATGTGAGGTGGTTATTGCTGTTATTGCTATCAGGGTCATTGTGCAGAAAAGAAGAGTTTTACAGAAGAGAGAGAGAAGTGGTGCAACCACCACGTGAGATGGTTTAATGGCTACTTGAGGTGGGGATAATGGTAAGAAGAGAGGGGATAAGGGTAGTGGTGGGTGAAGGCCACGGCGGAGAGAGAAAGAAGAGAAAGGACCGGTTGGAGGAAAATTGAGCAGGGAAGGCTGGTTTTTAGCTAACTTTACGTTCGATTTTCTCCCCCCTTTGAACATGAAATCTTCTTCTACTTATAGAGGTAGAAGAGGGTAACCTTCTCTTCATTGAGGAAGAAATCTCAGTCCTTGATTTGGTTGGGAAGGATCCCAACTATTGGCTCAAAGTAGACATGGTGTCCTATCAAATTTGCAGCTGCAGGCTACCTGAGTTGGCCTCTTTCGGGTGATTCCATGTCCATCTCTTTGCTAGTGAGTCGGTGATGACCATACCCAGACATAGAGGGATGTTTTATCAATTAGAAATCTAATCCAGAGTTGACATCACTAGAAACTCAACCTATTATCAATTGGGAATCTAATCAAGAGTTGACATCTTCGAAAGCTGAAGTAACATCTCTAGAAGCAGTAATAATACCCCCCACTTTTCAGTATCCAATGACCCATCTCCTGAGAATATCATTGAGGTAGGCTCTCTTATCACAACTCATATTCTTGATGATATGGATACCCTTATTAGCTATGAGTTACCTTTTAGGCAAAATCAAGGAAAACCACCAAATAGATATTTTTTAGAATTAGAGGATTAAAGATCAAGATATCCAATTGCCAATTATGTTTCAACAAAGAAAATGTCTGAATCTCTCAAGAATTTTATGAATGAACTCTCTTCACATCATATTCCCACGAGTGTTGATGAAGCTTTGGATGAGTCTAAATGGATCCGAGCTATGAAGGAGGAAATATAAGTTTTACTAAAAAATAAAACATGGAATCTTGTTTCCCTACCAGAAGGTAAAAAAATAATAGGATGTAAGTGGGTATTCTCCATCAAATACAAAGCTGATGGGTTAGTTAAAAGGTATAAAACAAGACTAGTGGCAAAGGGCTACATGCAAACTTATAGCATAGACTATCAAGAAACATTCTCACTTGTGGCAAAGTTGAGTATTGTTAGAGTTCTACTATCTCTCGCAGCAAATCTTGATTAGCCATTACACCAGTTTCATATTAAAAACACATTTTTACATGGAGATCTTGAAGAAGAAATCTGCATGGATGTCCCTCTAGGATATATAGTAAACTTTGAAGCAAAGATCATGTGCAAACTACAAAGAACTTTATACAGCCTAAAACAGTCTCTTAGAGCATATATGGTTTGGGTGCTTCAACTCAGCAATGAGGAAATATGGCTTTCAATAAAACAACTCGGATAGTACTTTATTCATAAAACATCACCAGGGTAAGGTAACAGTTTTGATAGTTTATGTAGATGATATGATCATTACAGAAGATGACTTAAAGGAAATAGCAAGACTTCAAGAGCAATTAGCCATAAAATTTGAGATGAAAAATCTAGGAGGACTCAAATATTTTATGGGAATTGAAGTTGCTAGGTCAAAACATGACATATTCCTTTCCCAACAAAAATATATCCTGGATTTATTATCAGAGGTAGGATTACTGGATTGTAAGCCTGTAGATACACCGATAATTCAAAGTCATAGACTAGAAGAATACTCAGACCAAGTGCCAATAGATAAAGAAAGGTATTTAAGAATAATAGGAAAATTGATTTATCTCTCTCATACATGGTCGGACATCGCTTTTGCAGTAAGTGTGGTAAGCTAATTCATGCATTGTCTAAGTGAAGATCATATGAATGCAGTGATTTAGATTCTCAAATACCTAAAGTTCTCTCCTAGAAAAGGACTTATGTTTACAAGAAACAATCACTTACGAGTGAAAGGTTACACAGATACTAACTGGGCAAGAAATATTTCTGATAAAAAATCAACTTCAAATTATTTCACGTTGGTTGGAGGAAACCTAGTTACCTGGAGAAGTAAGAAGCAAAAGGTGGTAGCATTATCAAGTTTTCGTGGGATGGCTACAGGCCTTTGTGATCTTCTCTAGCTTCGAAGGCTATTAACTGGAATTGGCCTTACTCCTACGGGAGAAATGAATCAATTTTGTGAAAACAAAGCTGTAATTGATATCTCCCACAATTCAATCCAGCATGATTGAACCAAACATATGGAAGTAGACCGACACTTCATCAAACAAAATCTTGGGGCCAAGATAATTTGATTTCATTTGTTAAATCCGAAAACCAGTTGGCAGACATACTTACAAAAACTGTATGTCGTAGAAACTTATACAACTCATTTGGCAAGTTGGGCATCCGAGATATATATGCACCAACTTAAAGGGGAGTGTTGGCATGAGTTGTCCTCTGCAAGATTAAAAAAGGAAGATCAGCAATATATTCATTAACTAATTAAACCCATAAATGTATAGCCATAATTGGAAATTTATGTTATTTACATTATGGTAACAATATGTTATATATATCCTCTTATTCATGTAAATAATTAATTGAAAGACGAGAAATATTACTCTCCATTTTCCCTCCATTCTGTTAGTAGTCTCCTTGAGCTTAGTTTGGGAGGTTTACTCTAGCAATGAAAGCAACCAGCTATCAATAAAGCAATGTAGATCATATGCTATTTGTAAAATATAAAGATGAAAAGGTAAAGACATTAATTGTGTATGTAGATGACATGATTTTGACAAGTTATATTCCAAAGAAATGAGGACACTGTAAGAATGCTTATCTGAAGGGTTCGTAATGAAAGATTTAGGACAACTGAAGTACTTTCTTGGTATTGAAGTAGCAAGGTCCAAACAAGGAATTTCCCTCTCACAATATAAATACATATTGGATCTTCTAAATGAGGCTAGGACGCTCACCTACGAACTAGTTGAAACATTAATACAAATGAATCATCAACTTGGAATCCTTCCAGATCAAATCCCTACAAATATAGGCTAGTATCAAAGACTTGTGGGGTAAGCTAATCTATCTAACCCATACTAGGCCGTATATAACATATGTTGTAGGTATTATGATCTAATTTATGCATGCACCAAGTGAGGAGCATATGGATACAGTCTACAGGATCTTAAGATATCTTAAAAGTGTGTCTGGTAAAGGTTTATTGTACTTGAAAGATATTGTCTCAAATATTAAAGGCTATACTAATGCAGAATAGGTAGGAGATCAAATAACCAAAAACAGAAAGTTGTAGCAAGATCTAGTGTATAAGTAGAATTTTGAGGAATAACTCAAGGAATATGTTAGTTGTTATAGATCAAAAGTATTTTGAAGGATTTAGAGATCAAATATACAGATTTTATTAATCTGTACTATGATAATAATGCGGCAATTCAGATTGCACACAAAATTATTCAGCATGATCGAATTAAACGTGTCGAAATAGATCGTCATTTTATCAAAGAGAAGCTAGATACAAATTGTATGTTTCCTGTTTGTTAACTTTGCAAATGAATTAGTTGATGTCCTCACCAAGACAATTATCAAACAATGATTTTTATTGTATAATTGGCAAGTTGGACATGATAGACATCTATGTAAGGGGGAGTGTTAGCTGACAAGATATGTATAGATCCTAACATTATAGGAAATCTGTTTGTTTCCTTGTAAAAATTATTATCCAATTTAGAATATGATTCTAAGTAGAATAGGTTTCGTTACTGCCCTGTATACATAGTTGCTGAACAGATGAATAATATAAGAAGTAGAGAATATTTTACAAAGCAGAAATTAGAGGTGTTTAAAAAAACCAAGTAACTGAAAAAACCGAGAAAACAGATGAAAAATTAATCGAAAAAACCAAATAAAGATGAAAAACCAATTAAATCGATTACTAAAACTAGAAATCTTTCCGGTTTGATTCGGTTTTGGTTTTGCTACTAAAACCAGTGAACTAAACTAGTCCACCCATAAAATAAAGTTAAAAATGACTTAGTATAAATAATATAGTAAACCTAAATCTAAATGACATTACAATTTATTTTTGAAGCTGCCGCTTATACCAGACCAATTCTTCTTCCTTTTCCTTTTCAATTTTCATCCTCTTTGTCTCTTGCCCCCTTCATCTGTTTCTTTTCTAGCCGATCAATAAGTAAACAACCCACCACTCTTGCCCCCTTCATCTGTCTCTTTGAGATGTGACCAGGTTGTTAACCATGGAGGATGCGTACTATGAAGAGGAAATGAGAGTTGTAGTTAACAATATGCTTTCAAAGGCCCATATGCTAGGTGAAGGGTAAGTTTTATGTGATATTCTGTTTCAGATATATAGTGATTTTCCTTAATCATTCTTTGTAAATTTCCAGAAGACAACCTTTCGACCATTTTTTCAATGATTTCTATTCCAAGCTTTAAAAAAAACTTTAATAGGGTTAATGCAGTTGTCATGGTCTAATTCATAATTGTTGGCCAGGCTACTTCCACTGGAAAGCACCAGTGGATTTTCTCAGATGCTAGTGATGGAGGCTGGAATTCTGTTGCCTCTGTTAGAGGTCAGGATATATTCCAAGTACTTCGTCCTTTGCTTCTTCTTTACCATTTACTCCTGTGCTAGTTATCATGGAAAATATTTTTCCTAGTTTTTTTTTTTTAAATCGCCCAAAATTCTTGAATGTTAGCTGACTAGTTTCTGCTTGCCTGAAAATTTCCTTTTCTTGCAGGATGATTTTGAAATTCATCGCCAATTTTCTTCTGGAATAAAGGTACTGCATGTTGGAACGCAAAATTTTACTTTTATAACTCATTTTCTTTTTATGATATTTCTCTTGAAATTCATTCGAGCTTTGTGTATCTCTTTTTTTCATCCAACACCCTAATCATTTGTATTGACTATTAATTTCCATTTGTAGACAATTGCAGTAATATCCGTGGAATCACAAGGAATGGTACAATTTGGATCCACCCAAAGGGTGAGCACATTGAAAGCAGACCGAGTGGATTTAACTATCCTACAAAAAATATACTTGGGGTCAAGTTGGGGGGTTATACCATTTATTAAAAATATATTATTTCTGCGTCCTTTAACTGACGAGAAAGCAAATATCCATGACCTACCACATATCAAGCGTGGATGGTTGTTTGTTGATTTCAATGCTTTTAATATTACAGATTTTGGAGTCAGAGGAATTTTTGGGTCAAACAAAAAGGTTGTTTGATAAGATGGAAAATATTAATGGGCTTACTTCAAATTCCGACTCGCCTTCATCTTTGAACTGTGAAAGTTATGAAAGAAGGCTAACTGCAAATTATAGTTTGCTTTAAATTTTAAAGAAGGCTAAGCAAATTTTAAAAAAACCAAAAAAAAAAAACTAACTTCTAAACCAGATTTTTTTTAAAAAAAATTGGATTTAACCGAACCGATTTCCAATCCAGTTTGGTTAATTTTTAACAAAAATACTGTAATTTGATTTAGTTAGTTTTTAAATTTAAACTAAACCGAACCGAACCATAAACACTTCTCACAGAAATCCCTTATTGTATAGCTTGTCGTAATTAACATAACACGTACATGGTTAACATTAATAGAAATACTTAATTTTTTAATCAAAAATAGTTTAAGATACTAAAAAAAATAATTCAAGTACTAAATTCACTTCTACTCGCAATTCACAATTACACACACATATTTGGAGTCAAAGACAGTTGAGATTTGGAATTTCAATATCTAGGCATTGAGGTCATAACCTCGAAAGAAGAAGGTTATATATATAATCCGAACCTTTTGATGAATGAAGGAGCTATTGCAAGTTGAGTTCCATGAAAATATTTTTTCAGTAGGAAACGTTAACTTGTAAAATGATATTAAAATATTGATGATGTATATTCTAAAGAGTAATGTATCTCATCAACATGGGATGCACCGGCATGCAAAGTTTCAAATCAACGGTCTGTTGTTAGAATTCATTTGACTTGTCTTATTACATGATTCCTTATTGATATATATATATATTAAATCCATAGTTTATAAATCTGAATCAATTTAGTTTGGAAAAGTTATAAGTGACAAGTTAGTGGATTCGAGTTGACTAGATGAATTTTATTTTTATTGCTTTTATAAAAAAATAAAAATGATTTAAAAAAAATTAACAAGTTTTGATTGAGTTTTTTTAGATTAATCAGGTATTACATTAATTCTTGTTTTTAACTAGATCACAATAGGTGAGTTAGACCTCAAATTTCATCACAGGTCAACCAACCTCATCAGTGAAGAATTTTATTTTCATTAAAAAAAAAAGGAGTACAACTACTCTAATTGCTTCATTTATATTATGTACTTTGTTGAATACCTGCTCTCTCCTAAAAAAAGAAGAGAAGAATAATTATGCCTCTAATTTGAGGACTAATTAATTATATAGACATGCATGGCACCACTATATATTGCTGATATTTCCATGTCTCCATCACAAGAGTTTCCAAGCTCTGCCACCATCCATATTGAACTTCTTTAGTCTTCCAAACACCATCACCACTATGAGAATAATCTTCCCCTCATCACTCCATTTCCCTGAGAATCCATAAGATTTGTTCACACAATTACTATTAGGTTGTGTTTGCCTGTCACAACTGTAGCCTGTTGTAAACCCTACACTTCCATAAGCACTGCATCAGAACAAAAAAGAAAAAGAAAAGAATCAAAGATGTTAGTTAGCTAATTACCACATTTATTTCATCAATTATAATAAAAATTGAGTTCAATATCCACAAGGAAAAAAAGGCAAAAATATTTGTACCTGACTACTTCAACCACAATATTCAATACATTGAAATTGAGAGGATCTTCCTTCAGTTTTTGCCTCTCTGTGATGCATACAAGGATGATGAAAATAGCTAAATATGATAGTTGAGAGAACAGTATGTTCTCCGAAAGCTTTTCCCTTCTGTTTCTTTTCTTCTTATATATTTCTTCGTCATCTTTTATGGGGAGGAAAGAAGTATAAGGAGGAAGATACCTGAAAAATAAAATGGATAAAGTTATTTCAATGTATATATTCTATTTTCTTAGTAAGAGAAATAATATTTTATGAAGTTGACAACGAAAATAAAATATGAATTCTTTTGGTAAGGTCAGAAGTGGAGTTTTCAAGTCATATAAAATCTTACATTAAAGTCTACCTCAGTAATCCTATGATGATTTCGTATCCTAGGTTACATTATTGGCTTTTCAAGTTTGATTAGGATTTTTCAATTATTCTATAGAATAATAATGAAATACAAAGTTATTAAATCCTTACAGCAAGTTAACTTGGGTACTTAACCTTCATTCTAAAACCAAATCTTTTCGAAAGAAAAATCTAGAAATCAATTCAAGTTTTCTAATTAAATTTAAATTTTTAGTTTGCAAATCACTAGGTTGATCTGATAAATAGAAACTACTTTATAATAATTAAAAAAAAGCCACTTTATAAAAAACAAAAATATTATGAATAGAAAATAATTTATAATAAAAAGAAAAGTAAATGAACTCAATCTACTCTTTATTATATAGTTAGTTCATTCCTCACATTTGTTTTAATGATTTATTTAATTTGGACCTTTTCTGATTATGAGGCTGTTCTGTGTACCAATTACCAAAACAACAAAAGGAAAATGGGGAAAATGCCACCTTTCTTAAAGACAAAATACATAGAAACTATAGGTTATCAATTTACGCGTTATTTTAACTTAGATAGAGAGGAAAGAGAACAAGGATTTATGCGTTATTTAAACTTAGACTGAGAGGAAAGAGAACACTTACATCATGATCACAAACAGCACCAAGACAGCTGAGGAGATGGTTGAGAGGTCCACGATGCTTTCTCCAGCATATCTTGCATTCATGGTCTGAAACAATACTCCTATAGTCTTTTGGTAAGAATTTAGACCACTTAATCCAGCTGAATTCCACTCCATGGAGCAAAATAATATAAATTGAGTGATGATAAACCCAAAAACAGTAACGACCAAATAAGAAGAATGCTGGCTTGGTAGCAAATGAAAATACCCAATTTCACTTGTTTTCTTCAAGAGGTAATTTGATTCTACTCTCTTGAAAAACTTTCCCAGGAACCAAACACAGAATCTTAGGCAAGAGGGAAACAGGGTGTTTCCAAGAAGAATTTGAGGGATGAGGATGAGTAGGAGGCCTGAGTTATTCTTAAAGACCACCATGTTTTCGTTTGTTGGAAGAAAACCACAGTTGGCAAAAGTTGAAACAACGGAAAAGATAGAAAATGTTAGCAAGTTTAGCCCCTTGTTTTTTAGCACTTCTCTTGCACTAGAGACAAGTGCTAGGTAGGTTGAAACTAGAGAAACTCCTAGAACTTGAATAACTATAAAATATCCCAAAACCACAAAACACAAAAACTTGATTGATTTGTACTTCAAGAAATCTACACTACTATCTAATGAAGTTTCATGATTTCCTGATTCAAGATTTTCAAAATCTTGTTTTTCTGTCATTACCAACCCAGATTGGTAAGTGCTAGGATCATTGTTTGCAAGGGAAGAAATTCTGTTTTCCATTTTCTGAAGTTGAGACTTCTTGAAATGAAGTCCAACCATGGAAGTGAAGATTTCTCCACCAATGAGCATTAAAATGGTCAAAACGAGGAGTTGGGAATTGGAGAAAACTTCCATCTCAACTGTTGACATACTTGAAACTGTGGTGGCAGACACGGATGTGAAGAACAGATCTAAGTTCCTAGGCTTAAAAGAATCATGGGTTCTTGGCTTCAAAACCTTCAGAACAACAAAACCAAAGAAAGAAACGGAGAGAAAATAACAAAGTTGAATACAAAAAGAATTCACTCTAACAAGGATTAGACGGTAGAAACATGACATTAGACACCAAGTTGAGCTACAAAGATGGTGCGAGGCTTTGCTAAAAGAACAAATAATTGTCATCCCTAATCACTTTGAAAGGAAAATGTAGTATTGTAGTCCACTAAGGGAGCAAATTGGGAAGAGGGTCCGTGATTCTATATATAGGGAACGATGTTCATGGTTCACAATTCTTGGCTAGGGAGGTGGGGGAGTTAACCTTGGATTAGAGCGTATTTAAGTCTGTCCAATGGTAGAGTGACATGTTGAACAACACTTCCCCAAGAATGCTTGATTCAGGGTGGATAACACATGTCGTGTTTTTAAATCATTGCCCATGGTTAACATTAATAGAAATACTTTTCTTTTTTTTTTATCAAAAATAGTTTGAGATACTAAAATAAAAAAATAAAATAAAATTCGAGTACTAAATTCACTTCCACACACACACACACATTTCGGGTCAAAGACAGTTGAGATGTGGAATTTCAATATCTAGACATTTAGGTCATAACCTCGAGTTAAGAAGGCTATATATATATATATATATATAATCTGAACCTTTTGATGAATGAGGGGAGCTATTGCAAGTTGAGTTCCGTGAAAATATTTTTCAGGAGGAAACGTTAACTTGTAAAATGATATTAAAATATTGATAATGTATATTCTTAAGAGTAATACTCTCATCAACATGGGAGGCACAGGCATACAAAGTTTCAAATCAGTGGTCTGTTGTTAGAATTCATTTCACTTGTCTCATTACATGATTCTTTATTGAAAGATATATTATATCCATAGTTTGAACAAGTTGTAAGTCACATATTACTTTACTCGAGTTAACTACATCAATTTTATTTTTATTATTTAAAAAAATAAAAATAATATTATTTTAAAAAATTAAAAAGAAAATTAACAAGTTTTAATTGAATTTTTTTAGATTAATCAGTTATTATATCAACCTGAATTTTTTATTAGATCATGATAGATAAATTTTTCTTTTTTATTTTTATTGAAATTCAGTCTAAGCAAGACCTCAAATTTTCTAGATCACAGGTTAACCAACCTCATATCAGGTTTTAAGTTGTATTCTTGATTGTGGCAAGATTTGTAACATCTTTTAATAAAATGAAGAAATAGACCCGTGATTGATTGTTGTGAAGTATTAATTTTTTCAAAAAAGAAATGTTACAATTACCAATTATTATGCTTTTTTTTTTCTTCTCTTATTAATTTTATGATTTGTGGTGGGTTTTGTATCAATTTCAAATAAAAAAGTGCAAGAGTGTTACGGGTAGGAATTGAGGAAGGTTCAAACCAATAATTGAAGCATCAACTCTAATGAATGACCTTGTTATAAAACGAAATAAACTCTAAAGGGTGCAATTATTTCATTTTATAATGGATTAATTAATCAATTAATTAGACCATTTTATGCCAATCCTTAGGGATATATGGTACTAATAAAAAAAATATCCATAATAAACTCAATTTTATTTTTTCTCTTTCGAGCTTTATTTATAATAAAGAAAAAAAATACTAGAAGATGGGCTTAAATAAGAATTATACACACACATGAAACCATTAGCATTCCATCAAATATCGTCTAATTCATCCTTTGATTTCTTATAATTAAAACAAGTGACAAAAAAATTGGATTTCTTTTACAATATATCAAAGAAGTTGTAACAAAAAAAAATATAAAAAAGAGTAGAATATATTTATTTTGTTGGTAATAATCAAAAGTTTTATTAAGAAAATAGCTACAAAGATAAAAATTTTACTTACATTAAATGAACAAACAAAAACATAAAATAAAAGGAAAGCATAAAAGCTAAGGCATGAAGTAGGAAGTGCAATAATCAGTGGGGATGAAAAAACATAAAAAACTAATTCCTTCCCACTAAATATTTTTTATATTAAGTTCTAAGAAGCTGGAATCAATCCTCAACCATAAAATAATATTTTAACACATCATGGAGAAATAAATTTAAAGGTTAGGGACAATGTTATTGAAGATAATCTTATTTAAATGAATCTAAAAATTTTATACAACACATGAAAAAAAAACTATTATGAGAGATTCTTTTGAATGCATGGTAGGATATTAAAAAGTAAAATACTATAATTATATTATATAATTGTTAAAACGTATAATTTTGCTCACTAATTAAACAATCAATGAAGAACCTATGGAAGAAAAATTTATGCATGAATACCAATCTTCGTCTATGAAAAGACGTCATTCTATACCTAGAGTGAGAGAGGTCAGCTACCCTGTTTCTTACTGAGAGAGAGAGAGAGAGAGAGAGAGATTTTTAAGGGAACCCTCAATTGGGTATGTTTAATTAGGAGTTAAAAAAAAAAATGAAGTGCAGGATTAGATTATGAAAAAAAGTGGATAAAGATATTTATTCTTTATTTTTTTTCTTTTTAATTTTTTAAAATTCTCCAGCTAGCTCTCTACTGACACTCACTATTTTTATTTTATTTTTCATTTTTTTGGGTACTCGAACAAAAATAAAATATGAAAAAAATGCTAAACATGTAAAAAATATACGAAATAGATTAGATTTTGAAAATGTTGAGAAATTAATGTGCTTAAAAAACCTTGAGAAATAACTAACCCTATCAAAAGTTTTGAGAAATAGGTAAATATATAGTTCGATTTTGTGGTAACATGGTGCCAGGACTTAAAAACTTTTCTAAGCATAGCTGTTTGCTTTTAAAAGGAAATTGTTTAGTCCCATACGATAATAAAAACAGTTTTAAAAGTGTTTTGTTTTATTTTTTCTTGTAATAGTAATAGATAAATTAATCAAGTTCCAATACCATGTAATTATAGTACTAAAACTCATATTAATTTTACATAAAATCTTAATTTATCAAGATGGAGAGTCAAATTAAAATGTGGATCAATTAATCAGGACTTCTTTTTTTCTTTTTTTTTGTCAATTTATGACAGAAATAATTTTTTATGACTTAATAAGGCATGTAATTTACTAAAATCTCATTTTTTATATTTAAGTTTCAGTTAAATTTATTAGATTTTTCTTGGTTAGAAACGACAATAAATTCATCAAACATGAACCAATTATGAATTAGACTTCTCTCAGCTGCTAAGTTATAACTATTTCTAAAAATTTAGCCATTTTTGTATTTGGTAAGTGCATTTTAGAATAGAAGAACGTAGAATAAAAAAAAAACATAAATGTGTTTAATTGGAAGGACAAAGACAATTATATAAAATAAATATATTATTATGATAATCTTAAAATAAATTTATATCATTTCAAAACAGAACGTAACAAAAAGAAGAAGATATGTTTCTTGTCTTTATCTTTTTTGTCTTCAAACAATAACAAAACCTATATTAAAATCAATATTGCTCCATTATGATCGAATCAAATAATAATAATAATAATAATAATAATAATAATGTCCACAAGTCTTCGATGTACCCTACTCATTCATGTGTTTCAATTTATCAAGTAATATTTTTTTCTCTCCGGAAATAGATTTAAAACCCACTACTTGAATAATTGCAGACAAACTAGCACAACAAGACGTGTCATAGGACAAAACTATGTTAGTTTTAATGGACTAAAAGTGCTGATAAAAGCAAGAATGAATAATGAAGCACCTGTCGTTGTAACAAGAGTACTGCCTTGTGAGAACAACTATACTTAAAATAAGTTCTCACACAATCTGTTTTCTAGCTATGTCCATGATTATGCATCCTCTATCTACAGCGACTTTTCCCAAATAATGTCATGTATTTTATTTCAGTCTATGATCAACGTAATCAAGCCACAGATAAAAGCTACTTCTCTCTTCTTTATTTTATTCTCCCTCATAATTTTGGATGATGTTAGATTTTTTTTTTTAGATTAACGTGGGTGTCCGGGCCAGCTTGCGCGCACCACGACTAATTCCACGGGCCCTGAAGTTAACGATCATATAAGCCTCCAGTGGCCATCATATGAGCAACCAAGGACTCGAACTTGAGATCACAGAGGGAGCAAACCCCTTGATTCCAAGTTATTACCACTTAGCCACCACTTAGATGGTTAATGGTTGATGATGTTAGATTTTGATACATGGTAACCATGCATTATCTTCACCAAAGATAAATTAACTGTGTTACTCAATCTTTAAATTACGTTAACTATTATTTCATGAAGTTTTTTTCTACAATTAAAAATATGTATAGAAAGTCTGAAGTTAATTTGGTTGTCGAAGCCCACACGGAGATGATCAATTTTTTAAAAATAAATTATTTAAAATTAATTTTTTATATATATTTTTACATCGTTTTAACATGTTGATATCAAAAATAAATTTTAAAAAAATTATTTGAATGTATTTTTTAATAAAAAATATTTTAAAAATCAATCGTTACTATAATTTCAAGTATCTTATAAACTTGGTTTTATTCATGATCTGTTTTAAAACATGAATCACAGGTTGAGTACATCAATCCATATTGATTCGATTAATTCAAAATAATATTGCTTCAAATTTGTTTAAATTAATTTGTATGTTCATAAGATCTGATTTCTCACCTGCTGACATTCACTATGTAATTAAGATAGTAATTAAATTATAAATAATCCTTGGAGTCAAAAAGTCTCAGCTTAATTGAACTTTATTGATCAATGCTTTGCCAATTCGTTTGATCATGGTTGAATTCCAATATAATCCCCTGTGGAAACCGCGTAGCTATAGAGATCACAATATTTTATCTGAATTATTGCGTTTATTTATTTCTTTGAGAATTGAATGTTCTACTTTATTATTAAGGATTTTTATAATGAAATTATTTCAGTCTAAAAATGGTCGGTCTTATATATTACTTGGCTTTGATTTATACATTTATATGTAATATCAGTAAAGAGGTCGATGCAGGCTGCCCATGTCGTGCTCTCACATGGCAATCGCCATGTGTTAGTTGCCTTCAATTAACACTTCTCTTACTTCTTTTTCTAGGCTGTTTTCTTTTGACTTCCACAACACCCCCCCCCGGGAGAAATTTTATAGTTATAATTATTTATATTTGTAGGTATAGATGAGAGAGGAGAGAGGGGAGAGAGCACGTGATAATTAAAATTATAAAGAGGTTAAAATTGTTTCTTATACTCCTCTGGTGGCCAACCTTTCTGAGGCAAACGACATGCAAAAACAGGCAAAAAGGGACCATGTCAAATCTGCAACAACCGATACCACGCAGATGATACATGTCGTTTTTGCTATGGACCACCAGCTTTATATACCCCCCTCTCTTCCAACTAGCTCCTACTGCCAACATGTCCACCTTAGAAAATTCACAATCATGGTATCCTGACACAGTGGCGACCAAACACATCACTCCTGACCTGGCCAGCCTGAGAATTTCTGGTGATTACAAGGAGGCAAAGGACATCTATGGTGATTCCGTAGATTACAACTATTGCCAAGCATATCCTTGCAGCATTTGAGCTCCAGCATTTGCCATTCCAAACATGCCCTAGAGAATGGATGTTCTTTATGGAATAACAGACTAGATTCTGTCAACGAGCTCTGAAAGATTATTGCAGAAGTGAACCCCATCTAAGATAGTGGAAAATTCCTATCTATTCTTCCACCAAATTAAATAATTTGAGAACCAGTATATACTATCTTAATGGTAAGCATTGCCTCATACTTGGCCTTTATGCCTTGGGCTGAAGGCTTATGATCAGGATCTGATCACCTCGAAACCCTCCTACATCAGAAGATCACCATTTTCTTCATGAGAGAACCTATAGACAAGACAGAAAATGGAACATTAATCGGAAGTAGACGGAGCTCGTGGATGCATGATAGTGTAATGCCTTTTATCTGCAAATTTGTGAAACTAGGAAATAAAAGGGAAAAAGAAGAAGAGTGAAAGGTCCAAAAGTCTAACGTTGCATTGATATCATTTGTTACATAACATTATTCTGCGATTGATATTATTGCGCTACTAGTTGTAGATAATCAGACGCATTATTACAATTTAATTTGAGCTACCTCCACGTTCCTCAAAAGAATGACAGAATGTGACTTGGCTACCAAAAGGAGAGTATCATAAGCATTGATTATAAAAATGATGTCATCACCGTCCTCCTCGTGTTGCAGTTGGGAGAGGTTGAACTGCAGCTAGAGGGTTCACTTGATATGAGATTGAAAACTGCCACAGGTCTGCTATGGCCTTCTTTGCAGCTGAATAGATAGAAAGGGAAATCTGATACCTAATTCAAATTTACAACCATTTCTAATTCAAAATTCAGCAACCTATAATTGTGATCTAAGTAAATACTATTGAAAGAGTTCTTTGAAACTGCTAACAAGGGAAGACAACTACCTCCACCCGAGCAATTCCCAAACTTCAAAGTGAATGACCGGAACCACCAAAAACATGGATCTACATGCAAAATTGTTTGTTTTGTACTAACCTCCTCAATAGGCAGCTAGGAAATTGTTTTCTAAGTCTTTTGGAGATCCGATCCCTCAATAACATTTATATCTTTTGAGGGAGAATAATGAGCTTCACGGTTATTTTCTTGCAAAACTGAGGAGAGCTGTGATGAATTGAATGTTTTGAGAGGATATATAGAGCGTAGTCGCCTCAAAAGTACCTGGAAAAAAACATGGCAGTACATATAAAGATGGAACAGAATGATAATATTCCTATGAATAGGTTAGTCAAAATTCCATGACTCCTTAATTTGTGCCGAGGACATCCATCAGAATACAATTAATTAAAGCGATTCTAATTAAAAAGTGGCTGAGACCCAAGATTTTAAATCTTACCTGTCGTTTTTCCTCAGGCAATGCAGCTTTCTCAACCCAAGGAATCCAAATCTTTCAGAGTTGTGCCAAGAAGCGTTATCCAAATCTTTCAGAGTTGTGCCAAGAAGTGTTGCAGCATAGACTTCAACAACCTCCATATACTTGTGACCTTCCAAAAGATAACCCACTACAACACTCCAATCCCCCAAGCCCTCTTTCTCTAGAAATCAATCAAATAATTCCATTAATTTTCCAGCTTTAGATTTTCTTTTATTTTTTTTCTATTATTGTTTATGATTTGGGCATTTGATTTTTCCTTCTTTTTTGTTCTTCTTTGCAGTGTTGAAAGAAAGGCAGCTTTATAGAGGAAGTATGCGAAAAATGGGTTCTTCATCAGCTGAAGATATTCCAGCAATGTTAGTAAATCAAATCACCTTTAAGATCGTGGGTTTAGCTTAAAATCTTTATTTCTTATAAATTAGATCCTGTAATTGCTTTTTTGGATGTACAAGTATATTTTTCTTGATGGGGTTATGCTAGGGTGTTGTGGTTGTTTTGATGGTAGGAAATTGTGTTGGAGTTTCATGCTGGTAAAATGGTTTTCTATGAAAAAGGTTGTTCTTGATTCTCTAAAGGGACTCGTTCGCATTGGAAGGGTAAACTGGTGCCTTTTGGTTTTTTTGTTCATGCTGGTAAAATGGTTTTCTATGAAAAAAAAGGTTGTTCCTGATTCTCAAAAGGGACTTGTTCGTATTGGAAGGGTAAATTGATGTCTATTGGTTTTTTTTGTGTTATATAGAGTTCGTGCATGTGTAAAGATTTTTAGTTACTTCTGTTGTTTTCGTTTATCTTAAGTGTCGCTACACGATATCGGGCGACGGCTCTATCATCTTGTTTCCTATTCGAAGTTGAAATTTTTGAATTGTTCCAGGGTGACGAGGGTTTGCTTCATTTCCAGTGGTTTGATAGGAATTTGAATGATGTGGAACCTAGTAATTTGAGGGAACTAGAAATCCAAAATCAGACACTAGTGCCTGGGGAATTTTGTTTCTCTCTTCCAACATTGGTTTTTATTTCTTTTTTTGTTGGTTGTTTTGTTAATATTCTTTTGAGGTGAGAACTTGGTATCTTTATCTTGACGTGTTGACTAATAGGATCAGATTATTTTTTTTCTGAAAAGGCTGTTTTTGAGAAGTACACTTTTCTCTCTTAATTTTTTTCTTAGATGGGAGATATTTGACTTTAATAATTGATTGTAATATCATATATTCATAATTCTTTGGGTTATTCAAGTTAATCAAGCTTTGAGAAGAGTTACATCTTGAAATTCAATACAGATGATCAAAAGTATTTATTTGGATGCAGGTCAAGTTCATTTTCTGTGTTTTCCACTCTTTTATGTGTAACATTGACTCAACTGTTAGTTGCATGATTTTGGAAAATTATGTAATATGTTTACAGGAGCGGAAAGCTAAAGATGATTCTCAATTATGTAGCTCTGTCAACAATTATATAAATCATCCATTTGGTAAATACTTTTGTGTTTTGAGTCCTTTGTTAGCCATTCTACTCTTCATTATTTTGTTCCTAACATCTTGGCTTATATTTAAATGCAAAGTTTAATCTCTTATGGTTTAAGATTAGACTTTGCATTTAAATGCAAACAATTTGATGTAGTTGATACATCACTTTTGCTAATTTCACATCAGAAAGTTGTAAAATTACTTTATGGTCAACTCTCTCACAAAGTGTTTTTTTTTTTTAATCTTGCATCTATATTTATCTCCTCCCATTTCTATATTTTCATAAAGAAAACCTCTATTTCACATAAAGATCATATTAGACTAACTGGATTTCCTGCTTTCTACTTCGTGTTTATTTATTTATGTATTTTAGTTGCCCACTCCGTATGTGTGAACTAGACTTCTTGAAATTTTACTAACCAGTTTTACACCTTCAAACTAATGACCTGGCATATAACTTCAGCACTTATTCAAGAGTGAAGGTTTTCCATCAACAACGTCACTGCTTTATCTTGTTGTCCAGCAGAGTTCCTTGATGAAGAAGAGCCTGATACTTCTACTCCTTTCCAAGTTTTTGAAGACATGCTTGAAGATAATATCTCATCAAGGTATATTTATTATAACAAAGAAGCATACTCAAAGATGATGCTTCAACTCTAAGGGTTGATATAGCAAGAGTAAGGATATAGAGCTAAGTAATGTTTTGTTCTTTGAGACTAAGAGTCAATGGAATAGAATGAGCCTTCCTTCTCTCCTTTTGGTCAATCATTTTGGAGAACCTATGTTCTTGCCTTGATAAAGACTCATATCTTAGTTATTTGAGAAATATCAATAAATTTTCCAAAATCATTTCTTGACAAAAACATCTCACTCACCTTAGCCCTTGTCAAACCCTTCATCCCCTTATGCCCTTGCACAAACTTCCATGGGGTAAATTCTAAAAATTGGGGCATCTTTTATATGGAATTTATAATTATAACGTGGTGTTTGTCTATAAATATAGATGTTTAATGGTTGTGATTCATTGTAAAATAACTTTAAAAAGGTTAAGGAGCACTTTTATTACCAAAAAGAAATGGTCCATAATATGTTACGTGGCTATTTTCTTTTATTCTGATGAGATATTTTCTCATCACTCAAGAATGGAAACTTAGTTATATCAAACCTTGGTGCAGAAGTAATGAATGATGTAACCTCTTCATCAGGACCAATGAAATTGGAAGATTAGCAAAGAATCCTAAGTAATATTGGTGCTAGAGGTGTGTTCTACTCAGATAGTGCAACTAACCATATCCTTGTTTGTTGTATTTAGGTTGGCTCTCGTGATGTGATGATACATGTTGCAGGTAGTTCGGGTGATCTAGATGAATGTAATTATTAATGCTTATTCTATATGTACTGTAAGCAAGTGGATTCTTTTACTTATGTAAGAAATGTGAGGTTGATCCTTCTTGTTCTGTTTCTTATCCTTTTGATGGTAGCCAATTTTACAAGGTTTAACTTTCTTTTTGTTTGAAGGTGCTCCGAACTGGACAAAATAGATTTGTCTCAGTTTGGGATCAACCCAAGTAAATATGAGTGGTTTATGGCTCTAGAACCTGTATCTTAACAATGGTTATTAAATACATGATTTTCTCTATAACAAATCATTTACTCATGTTTATCGGCATTAACTAAAGTCTTTAGTTAATTCTTTGTTGGGAAATTCTAATTAGGGTTGATTGTACAATTAATGATTATAGAACCCTGTTCGGACTAACCTAAACAGCCTCTTCCTCGGCAATCCTGGTTTATCTTGATTTACCCAATACTGGTTTGGGCATACATCTATGTATATTTTTTGTAGTTTCAAGAAGCCAACTCTATGTAGGCATGCAGAGAATTTCCCACACCAAATTATAATCAAAATCGATCCCTTTTAGTAATCTATTTTATTTAAACATACAGTCTGCCAAACCCAATCCAGAATACCAAAACATCCTCTTATTAATTCATGTAAAAACTAGGAAAACTCGTGATGCTATAAATAATATACAAAAACAAAAACAAAACAGGGAGAATATAGTTTATTATTATATTCTCAGAGCAATCAGTGAAGAAACTTCATTATTATATGTCACACAGAAGCTAAAAACAAAAATAAAATAGAAATAAAAATCAATATAACATTGCATTTAAACTTGTTTAAATCTTAAAACTAGGATACACAACAAAACACTAAGGCTATGAAAATCCAAACTTGGATAAAATGGGAAGATTGTCCACCAGAAAATAATAGCAATTGTTGATGCTCACCTCAATAAAGGGAAACCATACTCGTCGCCAATATGGATTTATGTATAGAACTGCACCTATCACCAGTAATGCCATGATGTATGCAACCCCAAAGGTCACATAAAAAACTTCCATATCCATGAAGCCACTATTATCTTTGTTGGTCGTTAAAGTTGGCATTGGTAATGGTGTCATAGCCGCATCACAAACTTTGGATAATGGTTGTCCACAAAGAAAAGGGTTGTCCTTATAGCAGCTCTCCTCATACGTGGCAAACTGTGCAACTCTCGCAGGTGTCTTGCCAGACAGATTATTGTGTGCCACACTGAAAACAGCTAGGTAATATAGTTCAGTAAGTTGAGGAGGGATTTCTCCTTCCAATTTGTTATGGGAAAGATCCAAGCTCTCTATTTCCTTTAACCTCGAGAATGTTGGTGGAATAGGTCCAACCAAGTTATTGTGCGAAAGGTTCAATGCCTTGATCTTGCTGAGGTTTCCAATTTCAGGAGGAATCTTCCCACTGAAATTATTGCATGAGAAATCAATTCCAGTAAAGTAGTGGAGAATACTGCCTCTATATGGAAGGGATACATTCTTTGTTGTAAACTCGAAAGATTGTTGTGAGGACTCAGGAGCATAGGCATCAGTTGATGATGGAAAAAAAGCAGTAGATACTATGCAAGAGAGGATATTGCCAGAAAGGTAGTTGTGAGATAGATCAATCAGAGTTAATTGGTCCAACTTGCATAATTGAATTGGGATTTCACCTTCGAGATTGTTATAACTTAAGAGAAGAAATCTCAAGTTAGATAGTCTGCCAATCCATTCTGGAACTCTACCAGTTAAGTCATTATGGGAAAGATCTAATGCCAATAGCTTAGAGTAGTTATAAAATGGTCTTAAGATCGGTCCTAACAACTTATTTCTAGACAAATAAATAAATTGTAACATTGAAGAAGTATCGAAGCTAGGTGGTAAAGGACCAGATAAATTATTTCGTGAAAGGTCCAAAAATTCAAGAGAAGACATTTTCCCTATCCATCCAGGAATCATTTGAGAGAGATGGTTATTGCTGACATCTAACATTGTCAAATAGGAGCAATTAGATAAGCTATCAGGGATACCATCAAATTGATTGCTATCCAATTGTAACCATCTCAAGAATTTTAAGTTAATATTTTCAGAGAAGATCTGCCCTTGCAAACTATTGTTTGAAAGCATGAGAGTTTCTAACAAAGAGCAACTTCTTGTTAAATACTCTGGTATTCTGCCAATCAATACATTGTTGGACAGGTCTAACTTGTACAGCAAGCTCATGTTACCTAATGATGAAGGAATACTTCCATTGAAACCATTATTAGACATGTCTAAGACATTTAACCTTGGCAAATAAACTCCAATTTTTGAAGGGATTTGGCCTCGGAAATGATTCTTGGATATACTTAAGAATGACAAGTTCACATGAGAATTCCTTGGCAACAAGAATGGACCCGAAAGAGAACAGTTTTCTAAAAAAAGATATTGTAGGTATGTGTTGTTCTCAATTAACCAATTTGGAAACTCTCCCTTCAATCCAAGGTTTGCAAGATCCACATATTGTAGGTTCACCTGATGGTAAAGGAACTTAGGAAATGCTCCTACAGCTTGTCCGCGACAGCTCAAAAGGAGGGACTCTAACTGGAACTTTGGGCTCAGTTTATAATCATCTTTTTCTGCGAATATTTCATTACCTGAACCATAAAAAGACTTGAGACTTGAAAGGTTGTATAATGGGCTCAATGATATAGGGATCTTTAAGTGATTGGAAGAGAGATCTAGTCGTTGAAGGGAAGTCAAATTTGCCACACATGGAGGCAAGAAACCACTAAGATCATTGTCGCTCATATATAGCCCTTGCAGATGATTTAAGTCGCATAGGCCTGATCACATTATAATTTAGAAAAAAAATAAAACTCTGAGTGTCTATTGGAAAATATATAACCTCAAGAGAAAGAGATTGTAAGAGTAATCAACCTTACCTTGGGTTGCAGGTATTCGACCATCTAGCTTGCAACTTTGCAAGCTTAAAGTTTTGAGAGAGGTCATTGTTCTGATGGTTTGAAAGATGCTATTAGTGAGAGTATTGAAACTCAAATCCAAGTATTCTAAGTTTTTCAGATCAAGGAAGCCTAACATGATGAATTAAATAAGAAATTATATTAGCATAGAAGGAATTAAAATTAGAAATAATTCATTACATATTAATCATGGCTATAAAAACAAAAAACATCAAGTAAGTGTAGAAATTGTATTATCCAATTAATAGAAGGTTTTTTTATATGTCTTACCTAAAAAAATAAAAATAGACCATTGTTAATTTATACTCCTCCTAAAAATAGCAATCTTTATCTATGAAGTTATACTGTTTTTTTATGTTATCATTTTAATTACATTACATTAAAATATTGTTGAGAGGGGAAAAATTAAAGTGAAATATTATTTATATTAAATGGATGGTATAATTTTAAAATAATAAAGATTTCAATTGAGTTAATTTCTAAATTTGAAATTTAATTGTCTTTCTATTTTTTTATTTTATATTATGAATTTAATTTCTATTGGAATTGAGTGTAGTAGGTTATGAAAACATAAAAAAGCAATCAACCTTACTCATGATTTGGAAGATGTTATTAAGGAATTAAAATTAGAAATTATATTAACGTAAATGCAATTAAAATTATAAAGGAAATGAAAGAGCAAGAGTGATTAACCTTACCTTGAGTTGTAGGTAATTGACCATTTAGACTGCAATCCTCCAATTTCAATGTTTTAAGAGAGGTCATCGTTCCAATGGCTCTGCCAATCCATTCTGGAACTCTACCAGTTAAGTCATTATGGGAAAGATCTAATGCCAATAGCTTAGAGTAGTTATAAAATGGTCTTAAGATCGGTCCTAACAACTTATTTCTAGACAAATAAATAAATTGTAACATTGAAGAAGTATCGAAGCTAGGTGGTAAAGGACCAGATAAATTATTTCGTGAAAGGTCCAAAAATTCAAGAGAAGACATTTTCCCTATCCATCCAGGAATCATTTGAGAGAGATGGTTATTGCTGACATCTAACATTGTCAAATAGGAGCAATTAGATAAGCTATCAGGGATACCATCAAATTGATTGCTATCCAATTGTAACCATCTCAAGAATTTTAAGTTAATATTTTCAGAGAAGATCTGCCCTTGCAAACTATTGTTTGAAAGCATGAGAGTTTCTAACAAAGAGCAACTTCTTGTTAAATACTCTGGTATTCTGCCAATCAATACATTGTTGGACAGGTCTAACTTGTACAGCAAGCTCATGTTACCTAATGATGAAGGAATACTTCCATTGAAACCATTATTAGACATGTCTAAGACATTTAACCTTGGCAAATAAACTCCAATTTTTGAAGGGATTTGGCCTCGGAAATGATTCTTGGATATACTTAAGAATGACAAGTTCACATGAGAATTCCTTGGCAACAAGAATGGACCCGAAAGAGAACAGTTTTCTAAAAAAAGATATTGTAGGTATGTGTTGTTCTCAATTAACCAATTTGGAAACTCTCCCTTCAATCCAAGGTTTGCAAGATCCACATATTGTAGGTTCACCTGATGGTAAAGGAACTTAGGAAATGCTCCTACAGCTTGTCCACGACAGCTCAAAAGAAGGGACTCTAACTGGAACTTTGGGCTCAGTTTATAATCATCTTTTTCTGCGAATATTTCATTACCTGAACCATAAAAAGACTTGAGACTTGAAAGGTTGTATAATGGGCTCAATGATATAGGGATCTTTAAGTGATTGGAAGAGAGATCTAGTCGTTGAAGGGAAGTCAAATTTGCCACACATGGAGGCAAGAAACCACTAAGATCATTGTCGCTCATATATAGCCCTTGCAGATGATTTAAGTCGCATAGGCCTGATCACATTATAATTTAGAAAAAAAATAAAACTCTGAGTGTCTATTGGAAAATATATAACCTCAAGAGAAAGAGATTGTAAGAGTAATCAACCTTACCTTGGGTTGCAGGTATTCGACCATCTAGCTTGCAACTTTGCAAGCTTAAAGTTTTGAGAGAGGTCATTGTTCTGATGGTTTGAAAGATGCTATTAGTGAGAGTATTGAAACTCAAATCCAAGTATTCTAAGTTTTTCAGATCAAGGAAGCCTAACATGATGAATTAAATAAGAAATTATATTAGCATAGAAGGAATTAAAATTAGAAATAATTCATTACATATTAATCATGGCTATAAAAACAAAAAACATCAAGTAAGTGTAGAAATTGTATTATCCAATTAATAGAAGGTTTTTTTATATGTCTTACCTAAAAAAATAAAAATAGACCATTGTTAATTTATACTCCTCCTAAAAATAGCAATCTTTATCTATGAAGTTATACTGGTTTTTTATGTTATCATTTTAATTACATTACACTGAAATGTTGTTGAGAGAGGGGAAAAATTAAAGTGAAATATTATTTATATTAAATGGATGGTATAATTTTAAAATAATAAAGATTTCAATTGAGTTAATTTCTAAATTTGAAATTTAATTGTCTTTCTATTTTTTTATTTTATATTATGAATTTAATTTCTATTGGAATTGAGTGTAGTAGGTTATGAAAACATAAAAAAGCAATCAACCTTACTCATGATTTGGAAGATGTTATTAAGGAATTAAAATTAGAAATTATATTAACGTAAATGCAATTAAAATTATAAAGGAAATGAAAGAGCAAGAGTGATTAACCTTACCTTGAGTTGTAGGTAATTGACCATTTAGACTGCAATCCTCCAATTTCAATGTTTTAAGAGAGGTCATCGTTCCAATGGCTTGGAAAATGCTATCATTGAGAGTATTATAACTCAAATCCAAGTATTCCAAGTTCTTGAGATTAAGAAAGCCTGCCACGATAAATTAAACAAGAAATTAAATTAAATTAGAAGGAATTAAAATTAGAAATAATTCATTACTTGTTAATCATGGCTTAAAAAACAAAAAACATCAAATAAGTGTAGAAATTGTATTGTCCAACTAATAGAAGGTTTTTTTATATGTCTTACCCAAAAAAAAAATACACCATTGTTAATTTATTCTCCTCCTAAAAATAGCACTCTCTATATACTAAGTTATATTGTTTTTTATGTTATCATTTTAATTACATTACACTGAAATGTTGTTGAGAGAGGGGAAAAATTAAAGTGAAATATTATTTATTTTAAATAGATGGTATAATTTTAAAATAATAAATATTTCAATTGAGTTAATTTCTAAATTTGAGATTTAATTGTCTTACTAGTTTTTTATATTATGAATTTAATTTCTATTGGATTTGAGTGTCGTAGGTTACGAAAACATAAAAAAAATAATCAACCTTAATCATGGTTTGGAAGATGCTATTGAGGAATTAAAATTAGAAATTATATTAACGTAAATGCAATTAAAATTATAAAGGAAATGAAAGAGCAAGAGTGATTAACCTTACCTTGAGTTGTAGGTAATTGACCATTTAGACTGCAATCCTCCAATTTCAATGTTTTAAGAGAGGTCATCGTTCCAATGGCTTGGAAAATGCTATCATTGAGAGTATTATAACTCAAATCCAAGTATTCCAAGTTCTTGAGATTAAGAAAGCCTGCCACGATAAATTAAACAAGAAATTAAATTAAATTAGAAGGAATTAAAATTAGAAATAATTCATTACTTGTTAATCATGGCTTAAAAAACAAAAAACATCAAATAAGTGTAGAAATTGTATTGTCCAACTAATAGAAGGTTTTTTTATATGTCTTACCCAAAAAAAAAATACACCATTGTTAATTTATTCTCCTCCTAAAAATAGCACTCTCTATATACTAAGTTATATTGTTTTTTATGTTATCATTTTAATTACATTACACTGAAATGTTGTTGAGAGAGGGGAAAAATTAAAGTGAAATATTATTTATATTAAATGGATGGTATAATTTTAAAATAATAAAGATTTCAATTGAGTTAATTTCTAAATTTGAAATTTAATTGTCTTTCTATTTTTTTATTTTATATTATGAATTTAATTTCTATTGGATTTGAGTGTCGTAGGTTACGAAAACATAAAAAAAATAATCAACCTTAATCATGGTTTGGAAGATGCTATTGAGGAATTAAAATTAGAAATTATATTAACGTAAATGCAATTAAAATTATAAATGAAATAAAAGAGCAAGAGTGATTAAACTTACCTTGAATTGTAGGTAATTGACCATTTAGACTGCAATTTTCCAATTTCAATGTTTTAAGAGAGGTCATCGTTCCGATGGCTTGGAAGATGCTATTATTGAGAGTATTGAAACTTAAATCCACGTATTCCAAGTTCTTGAGATCAAGAAACCCTCCCATGATGAATTAAACAAGAAATTATATTAGCATAGAAGGAATTAAAATTAGAAATAATTCATTACTTGTTAATCATGGCTATAAAAACAAAAAACATCAGGTAAGAGTAGAAATTATATTGTCCAATTAATTGAAGGTTTTTTTATACGTCTTACCCAAAAAAATAAAAATAGACCACTGTTAATTTATTCTTCTTCTAAAAATAGCACTCTCTGTATATAAAGTTATATTGTGTTTTATGTTATCATTTTAATTACATTACACTAAAATGGTGCTAAGAGAGGGGAAAAATTAAAGTGAAATATTATTTATATTAAATGGATGGTACAATTTTAAAATAATAAAGATTTCAATTGAGTTAATTTCTAAATTTGAGATTTAATTGTCTTTCTGTTTTTTTTATATTATGAATTTAATTTATATTGGATTTGAGTGTAATAGGTTACGAAAACATAAAAAAAGAATTCTATATAGACAAGTTTGATCGAGCAGGCATAAATGTTGAAATTTGTTAATTTACCTTCAAAAGGTACAGTGCCATTGAGCTCCTGCAATGACAGATTTTTCAGAGAAAACAATGCTCCTCCAAGGCTTTGAAGGGAGTGTTCATCCAGAGAACAACCGTCCAGATACAGCTCTTCCAATGAGCTTAAATTATGGAACCCTGTTTGTTCAAAAGTAGCAAATTGTATTTTTCAATTAAACCCAAATATATAAACATCACTATATAAAATATAATAAAATATACGACTTACCGTCACCTAATATTCTCCCTCTAAAATCGTTAGAGTACAGGTAAAGTGTCGTGAGGTTTGGGAATGATCCTAATAACTGGAAGCTATTTCCATAGGTTGTGATATTACCTAGCCATAGAGTACTCAAGTTGCTTGGACTTGCAAGTTCGTTAGGGAAGAAACAAGAATAATTAATATTATCTTCCTGATGCTGCCAGCCAGGTAGGTAATGTGAATGTGTTACTGATTACCTCTTGAGGCTGCCAACTTGTTGATATTGTTGCCGCTCAGACCCAAGGTCTCCAAGCTGCTCAGAGATTCTTGATATTTATATAAAAAAATAAATTAATACAATACTCAGTAATTGTGTTTTTTGAAATTAAATTTAATAGATAGTTGAGTTAATTGAATTTAATATTTATAAAAATAAAAGTATATAAAAAAACTAACCTTTCAAGTCTATTGACCCCTCCAGTCTATTATAACCTAAATATAGTGTTTTAAGAGACGGAAGCCCCTCCACATATGACAGAATACTGTTATTGAAGCTATTATCTCCCAAGTCAAGGATCTCCAAATTGCTAAGTTTCTGTAACTCGTAACCACCTATATAAAAAAATAAAAAAATAATTAATTAAGACTTCATGTAAAGAATAAAAAAAGAAGAAGATATTATTGGAGTAACTTAATTATTATTAATCGAGAGGCATGTAATTGGTACGATGACTTCATGTAAAGAGGTTGAGGGGTGAAAGTAAAAGAAAGAGCAGTAATGATGACAATGAAAGTAAGAGGAATAACTGTTACAGTGATGATGTCATGATTATAACATGCTGTGGAGGTATGATTATATTAATAATGTAAGGAATTAAACATCTCCTTTTTACTAAATATGATTTCTATTTCTTCGATGATGAATTACTGTGTGGAGAACCAAAACGATACTAATTAAACAACACCTTATTTCATTAATTCTAAGAAAATAAAACTAATATAAATATTTTGTAATACTTAAGAGAGCAAACCTTTCTTCTCAACCCAACCAGCTATTCGATTACCCATCAAGTAGAGAACGTTGAGTTGTTGGAAAGGAAGAAACAAGGAGGCGTTTAGGTACCAATCTCCCAGCTCCTCGTTCCTCACGCCGTCAAGATAGAGGTCGGTGACTCGACCTGTGCTGCTGCTGCAGGCAAGACGTTCCCAATCACAGCAGTTGGCGCGGGCTACTCCCCAGGAGGGAAGGGAGGTGCCATTGGGATAGTT
>NW_011499850.1:395607-403110 GCF_000495115.2 Populus euphratica | reverse complement strand
TTTTTTTTTAGTTTTATCAAATTAAGAGGTTGTTTGAGAATAAATTTCAAACCGTGTTTTTTTAAAAATAATTTTTAATATTTTTTTATTATAATATATTAATGTTACAAATAATTTTAAAAACAAAATTTTTTATTTTATTTTAATACATAATTCATAATATCTGAATTCATTCATTTAACAGTTATCTTTAATATACACAATCTCTTTGTCTCCTTTTACAATACTTTTAATCTGAATATCTTTTAGGAAAAAATGCATGATGGAAATGTTCTCTCGGACCCACCTCATGGAAAAAATACATGATGGCACCATCCAACGGACCCATGTCGTGGAAAAAAAGAAGCAGGATGGCATAGGACGGCAGTGTCCTCTTCATCACATTTGTTTTCATTTTGATATTATTTTGTTTTTATGTTTTAAAATTATTTTTTAAAAATTAAATTAAATTAAATTAAATTAAATTTTTTTATTTTAAATTAATAATTTTAAATCATTTTAATATGTTAATAACAAAAATATTTTTTAAAAAAATAATAATAAAATATTATTTTAATATATTTTTAAATAAAAAATACTTTGAAAATCAATAATAACCATACTTTCAAACACTCCCAACTTTTTTTCTGGTTAATTTTTTTTCTGGCCAAAACTTTACTGCTCATCCTTTTTATATTGTTGTAGATAAATAAATTAAAAAATTATGATTTTTTAATTTCTTTCTCAATTTGTTTTACACAATTTAATTCTAATTAAACTTTAGTTGATTTTGATTTTTTATAAAAAAATAGAATTAGAAAAAGAAAGATGAAAATAAAAAAGATACCAAATATAAGTGTCATGCTACAAGTAAACTTGAATAATCAGATCAATTAACTCAAAAATAATTCAATTTAGTCAAAATATAATTTTATTTTTTTAATTTTTTTTAAAAAAGAATTTCTTGAAATGATGTTGAAGAATGGAAGTATCCAACATATATTAAAAAAAATTATATAATAAAGCATTTAATAAAAAATTCAATAATTAATCGGTGGTTAGATTTTTTTAATAATAATTTAAGAATATATTAAAATAGTTATTTAAAGAATGATAAAAACAAAATAAGAAGAATTAAGTTAGTTGAATTTATTTATTTTTACATTTTTAATTTGTATAGTTTGGAAACTTCCGATCTACGATATCGACTATATTTAGACGTGCAAACCGTATTTTTAAAAAAATTAAATTTTTTTTATATTAACCACACTTTCAAACACTCCCAACTTTTATTCTCGTTGATTTTTTTTCCTTGTCAAGACTTTACTGTTCATCCTTTTTATATTGTTGTAGATGAACTGTTTAAAAAATTATAATTTTTTAATTTCTTTTTCAATTTGTTTTTGACAATTTAGTTCTAATTAAACTTCAGTTGATTTTGATTTTTTTATGAAAGGTAAAATTAAAAAAAAGAAGGACAGAAATAAAAAAGACACCAAATATAAGTGTCATGCTATAAGTTTCACAAAGAATGCACTTTGATTTTTAAATTTTAAAAATCATGTAAATCATATAATTTTAGTAACTCAATATTTTTTAATTTGATTTTGATATAAAAATTTATTTTGTTATTTTTGAATCCCTAATTGAAAAAGAAAAGAGAGAGGTCGTCAAATTCTAGCGATAAAAAAAAAAAATATGTTGACATCGATTTAGACTACCAAAACAAATGATATTTATATCAAATAACTTTAATGTCTTTATACTACATTTTAAATTTTGAGATTAAGTTCATAGCTCTTTTTCTTTCTCTTTAAAAACAAGGAATATATAACAAGATTAAAAATATTTTATATTTCATTAAAGTAAAAAAAAAATAACTCATATAGTTACAGTATTTTCTTCTTAAGCAAATAAATTGATTTCACATGAAGGATTTTCTTCCGATCAAATAAACAAATTTATTTTAATTAGAAAATATTATTTATTTATCAAAATAATTATTATTTTGGACGGATCTTTCCCCCAAGAAAACCCAAACTCAAAGTTATCAGGAAAAACAAAGAACAACGATGGACTTCTTATAAAAATGTTTGATTGATATGACACAAAAAAATGAGTACAGTGATATGAGAAAATAAAAGTTTATATACTAAAATTAATAAAAAGTGAAAGTAATTGATGTAATGACATCGCAACCATAAACATTTGGAGGATCAAAATTAAAATAACTCATTTTTAAGCTATAATTGCTCATTCGGTCACCAATGTTACTTGTTGATAAGTTCGTGTTGGAAAAAATGTACTTTGTATTTTATAAAAAACAAAAACTGATTTTCATGACAAAAAGTATTTTAGAAATATTATTATATATTGGTGGTTTATTTTATTAATGATACTATTTGATTTTATAAATGATATAAGAAAATAAAAGTTTATATACTAAAATCATGCCTTATTTTATCAAAATTAAGGCATAATTTTCCACAAGTTATTTCCATAAAGAAAATAGCAAGTCTTTTATATCCTTTTATTTATGTTTTTCCATTAAAAACTAACATCAATCTTATTAAATTTGATTCGGCATGAAAGTTTGGTAAAAACTAAGTAAGAGTTTATCCGTTAAACTTGAATGATCAGATCAGTTAACTCGAAAATAATTCAATTTAGTCAAAACATGATTTTACTTTTTTAACTTCTTTTAAAAAACAATTTCTTGAAATGATACAATTTTAAATTAACATCAGTAAACATGAAATAACCTACACAATCATAGATTACTCATGTCTAACCATAGATTATTGTATTTTCTTTATAGTTTTGATGAACATGATGTTAATTTAATTAATAACTTTAGTTTTGATGAACATGACATTTTTATGAAAAATGCCGTGCGCGTGTGAGTGGGAGAAACACGTTTGTTCTATTTTCTTCACTTCGACTATAGTTTTACCTTACATTATTATTGTCACAAAGTGGGCATATTTCTTCTGTTATCTTTCAATATTTGAATTGTAATCGGCGGTTGCATTCTAACGCTTGAGATTTATTTTTTATGCTTAAGCATTTAATTCTTTTTTATACACTAAATTGAAATTAAAGCATATTACCCCTTCTCAAGCTTATGCTTATGGGGCAATGGTCTAATGGACTCGTCTCGTAGAAAAAACAAAAAACACTTGATAGCAATGGTCTCAGGGACCATTCCACTGGTTTATATCGTGGAAAAAATGCAGATGATAATGATCTTACAGATCATCCCACTAACCCACAACGTAGAAAAAAAGCAAATAGTGATGGTCTCACAGACCCATCAGATACTGTATCCATCTTTTACTTGTTGATTGTATTACAAAAAAATAGACTGATAGGTACTTTAGAAGTAGAAAAAAAAAGACTTGTTTGAAAATTCTATATTGAAAATACTCAATAACCATGTAGGTTTTGGTGAGCTCGATCCCATATTGAAAATACTTACTTTATTATAATTTTTATTTTTGGCCATGCAGTTCCTATAAATATATATTAGTTGAGATTTTATGATGTACATTAATCCTTTTAAATTATATCCTATAAAGTTTCAATCCTCAAACCAATTTCAAACAAATCACTTCAAGTGAGTTATCATAGTTCATGATCAATTCCTTAAATCCTATAAATAAGGTTGGTATTTGATCCAATTTTATAATTAATAATAATAAATGAGTAGCATGCTAATAAATATTTGAGGAAGTGAACTGTTTTTGATTAAAAAAAGAATAATTAAACTATCCTTTTCTTTTTATATAATAATAACAACAAAAATAATAACTACCAATTTAGATTATCTCGAAAGGCATGCTTTTTCACACGTAATTTCCATCAAATTCAAAAAGCATGATTTTCCACACGAAATAGCCCTTGTAGTTGTTGAATTTGAATCCATGAAAATAATTCTGAATTTTCACTATAATGAAAATGATGCGGCAATAAAATATACCCACAGAATAGGAGGCTAGCCAAGTGGTTGCCTCATCTTAATAATAGTTAAAGGTGGATAATGATTATTTTTTAAAAATATATTAAAATAATTTTTTATTTTAAAAAAATGTTTTTACATAACACATCAAAAAATACAAAAAAATTATTCATTATTGTTCTTTCTTTTTCTTCTTTTGAACTGTCTTGTCTCTCCTTTTCTATTTAGTCTCCCATCTCTTAGGCCTTCAAGATTCAAAATACATAACAATTTACATTAGGAATATTGATGAAAAATTAAATATAACCAGAAAACAATTTTTTTAAAGTATTTTTCATTTAAAAATATATTCAAATAATATAATTTTTTATTTTTTAAAAAATATTTTTTTATATCAATACATTAAAAATATAAAAAATTAACTTTAAATAAAAAATAAAATTTTATCCAATTTTTATTTGGCCAACTAGAGCATATCCAGGAAAAGTCTATCAAGAAATGAAGATATTCGAAGAATGACAAAAAGTAAATCAAACCAAAAGATGGAGCAAATTTATCTCTGCATGGAGCCATCTTAGTGGTGGGGCAAAAACTTGATGGAGAGATAATTATTTATTTATCAAAACAATTATTTATTCTAGAGAGGAAAACCTAAACTCAATTTTATAATAAAAAATTGATATATTAATATAAAAAAAATAAAAATTTACATGGACTCAAATAGTTCTAAATATTCATATACCTTATCTTTCAAACAAGAAGAAACAATAAAAACAGGTGACATTCTTTACTCCGACTGTAAATGGATGGAGACACCAATAACAAAAACATGAAAATTTTTTTTTCAATTTGAATATTTATTTTCATAAAATCTTATCATTAAAATATCTTTATTAGTTCTATTATAAGGATGATGTCATAGTTAACTCTTGTTTAGATGAGTTTCCATTGATTTTATTTTATTTTTAAATTTTTAACTGTAAATTTTTAACTGTAAAGATATATAAAATATTTATACTTTATATCTTCTTTTATTTAAGTACTCTAATAAATCAAACCAAAGACATGGAATTAGAAACCAAAAGATGGATTAAATTTGTCTCTATAATGAGCCATCTTAGTGGCAGGACCAAAACTTGATGGAGAGATAATTATTTAGTTATTAAAATAATTATTTATTCTAGAGGAAAATCCAAACTCAATTTCATTCGATCAAAGTCACACTATCAAAAAAAACAAGAAAAAAGGTATTAAATTGATATAATAATAAAAAAGATGGTATACTAATATAAGAAAAATAAAATCTATTAAAATAGGTGGAACTCGAATAGTTTTGAATGTTCTCATACCTTATCTTCTAGGCAAGAAAAGGAGGTGATGTTCTTTTCTCCACCTGTAAATGGATGGAGACATCAATACTGAGAACATAAACAATTTTTTTTTTAATTTGAATACTTGTATTCCTGAAATCTTATCAATAAAATATCTTTATTAGTTCTATTATTAGGATGATGATGCTACAATTAACTTTTTTTTTGATGAGTATAGATTAATTTTATTTTATTTTTAATTTTAGAATAGTAAAAATCTGTAAAATACTTATACTTTATATCTTCTTTTATTCATGTACTCTAATTGTTTTTATTTTATTTAAGTACTTGATAAACTAGTGTGTGACCATAAATTTGTTTACATTGATTTCTCCAATAAATGTAAGATCTACATAAATAGTTAGTAACTATTGAGTAGTAAGATTATTAGCAATAAAAGTTTTTAATAAATAAATAATAGATTTAATTTCTTCAATTTTAAATTTGATCTGAATAAATTCAAGGGATTTCCAAGATAAATAATACAATATTAGCCTTTCAAAAAATTGAGAATCTCCCACTCTTCCTCAAAGAATTAATTAATAGGTAGTTAAAACTATAGTTTATTCTATTTTCTTAACTTTGTCTATAGTTTTACATATATTATTATCACAAAGTAAAGATAAATGATTAGTACTTAAAAGTGTATTTTTATCAAGGTTTTATATTATTATTTTGCACTTGAAGTATCAATAACTCCTTAACTAAAACATATTTTATCCTAATATATCTAATAATATAAGATATATCTTTACATTAATTGATAAGTTTAAGAACTGAAATTAAATGGACAAAAAGATGGTCAAACTTAGAAAAAAGATGTTGGTGTAGTCCAAACCGGAACACTGTTCGGTAATTAACTTATATTTGGAGCTGTAAATCTTGAATTTATGTCTACTTTATATGAATGGAAATGATAAAAATATTATCATTTGTGGTTCATTTTATCAACGATACTGTTTGATTTTGCCATCGCCATCAAAATTAAAGCATGATTTTCCACACGTTATTTCTATAAAGAAAGTAGAAAGTCTTCCATATCCATCATCTTCATGCAAAGTGAGCTTCCTAGCGGTAACCTTTTATTCATATTTCTTTTTCTTGAAAAAAAAACTGACATGGGGTAGCTTTATAAGAAGAATACAAGTTTTCAGTAAATTATTTTTATGAAATTCAATTTTTTTTTCTACCATGCAGTTTTAATCAGCATTATTAAATTAGATTATGATAACTTAATATGAAATCTAACTTAATTCATGTTTAAAAAAACTTAAATGAGAGTTGACTCAATCAAATTTAATCAATTAAATAAATCAACTCACAATTTAGTCAATTCAATCAAAATCTAATTTATTAAAGTTGGGTAACATATTTAAATATGTGCAATAATATGTATTTTATATTTAATATTAATAATTATAACTTCGTAACATTAGTTAATAAAAATTGGTACACATATGTTCTCTCATCTTTCTCTCATTATTGTTTCTTATTGTACTACTTTTTGGGCTTGCTTTGTCTATCTTTTTTTTTTTTTTATCTTTCATATATGCTTATAAAACCTATGTTAATCTGGTCGCGTGATTCAATTTAAAATAATATTATATAAAGATATATATTAAAAAAAATTATAACAACATTATTTTAAAAAATAAATTTTGTTTCACTTGAATTTTAACTTAGATATTAGGTTGATCTACCGATTGATATAGTTTCATCAAGTCAACTTCCATTTTATTTAATAATAAAACTTGATTTGAATCAAATTCTAAAATCTTTGTATCATAAAGTTGATCCGTGAGGCTATACCGAGTTTAATAACACCTCTTAGTTTTTGAATCCATCAAAATTCCTCTTCAATTTTCTCAAACAAACAATTAAATCCCACCAAAAGTAATAGTTAAAAAGAAATGGGCTAGACCTTGGGCTTCGTAATGGGAGTGGCATGAAACTAAAGGAAATTCTTATAATACTTTTAATATGAATATTGTTTAGTACTTGAAAGTGTATTTTTATCAAGGTTTTATATCATCATTTTGAACTTGAAATATCAATAACTCCTTAACTAAAGCATGTTTTATAATAATATATTTAATAATATAAGATACCTTTAATTTATGGTAAATGTTTATTTTTAATGCAGGCCTATCACATAAATGAAAGGATTGATTGATGAATTTAAGAACTGAAATTGAA
>NW_011499850.1:392030-395076 GCF_000495115.2 Populus euphratica | reverse complement strand
TTGTTACTATTGTTGTTGTTTATAATTTGTATAATTAACCTTCTTGTGGTTCGATCCTGGTCTTCCCGGGTTATTTATTACTTCGATACTCCTGCATTTGAGAGAAAACATCAATTTTTTAATCGTGTCAAATATCTTTTCAATTTTTTCGTTTTCCTTTTAATTATTTGTTGTGGCATGAAATTGTGGAAAGGAAAATCACCTTCTTCTTTGTCTGGTTCTATGATTGAGCACAAATGAAAACAAGCTTTACATACAGATGTTTGGGCTTGTTTAGAAAATGGGAAGGCATCGTTATACTAAGCTCAAAAGGTTGGATATGTTATTACTTCCTCCCCCTGCCTCTGTTTTTATTTTATGCAAGCTAGCCTCTAATTTTGGCTCTACCACCTTTCTATAATAATACTTGACTATTATAAAAAAAAAAGAAGAAGAAGCAGAAGAAGAAGAAGGAGAAGCGGAATTGATAAATTCACAGAATAATATAATAGGTTTTAATATTTATTTTTAATATATATAAAATGAAAGATAATTAATATTGTTAAGCCATACATGTTTATACAAATAATTTCTATTAAACCACATGATATGTTTAAATATTTACAATATGTATTTTTGAATTTAATATTAATAATTATAACTTCCTAACAAAAGTATATTTAGTTAATAAAAACTATTTTTTCCCATTTCTGTTCTCTCATCTCTCTCTATTATTTCTTCTTCTTCTTCTTCTTCTTTTGGACCACTTTGTCTCTCACCTCACAAAAAATTCTCTTTTATTTTCTTCAAAATAATATCGCTTCAAATTTATTTATAAAAAAAAAAGTCAAATTGAGTTTTGTTTAAAATAATTAATAAGTTGTAAATTAATTTGTATGTTCATAAGATCTGATTTCTCACCTGCTGACATTCACTATGTAATTAAGATAGTAATTAAATTATAAATAATCCTTGGAGTCAAAAAGTCTCAGCTTAATTGAACTTTATTGATCAATGCTTTGCCAATTCGTTTGATCATGGTTGAATTCCAATATAATCCCCTGTGGAAACCGCGTAGCTATAGAGATCACAATATTTTATCTGAATTATTGCGTTTATTTATTTCTTTGAGAATTGAATGTTCTACTTTATTATTAAGGATTTTTATAATGAAATTATTTCAGTCTAAAAATGGTCGGTCTTATATATTACTTGGCTTTGATTTATACATTTATATGTAATATCAGTAAAGAGGTCGATGCAGGCTGCCCATGTCGTGCTCTCACATGGCAATCGCCATGTGTTAGTTGCCTTCAATTAACACTTCTCTTACTTCTTTTTCTAGGCTGTTTTCTGTTGACTTCCCCCCCTTATATTTGTAGGTATAGAAGAGAGAGGAGAGAGGGGAGAGAGCACGTGATAATTAAAATTATAAAGAGGTTAAAATTGTTTCTTATACTCCTCTGGTGGCCAACCTTTCTTAGGCAAACGACATGAAAACAGGCAATAATTTTGCAAGAGGAAGGGACCATGTCAAATCTGCAACAACCGATACCACGCAGATGATACATGTCGTTTTTGCTATGGACCACCAGCTTTATATACCCCCCTCTCTTCCAACTAGCTCCTACTGCCAACATGTCCACCTTAGAAAATTCACAAGCATGGTATCCTGCTGACATAGTGCTGTCCTGACATAGTGCTGACAAAACACATCACTCCTGACCTGGCCAGCCTGAGTATTTCTGGTGATTACAAGGAGGCAAAGGACATCTATGGTGATTCCGTAGATTACAACTATTGCCAAGCATATCCTTGCAGCATTTGAGCTCCAGCATTTGCCATTCCAAACATACCCTAGAGAATGGATGTTCTTTATGGGATAACAGACTAGATTCTGTCAACGAGCCCTGAAAGATTATTGCAGAAGTGAACCCCATCTAAGATAGTGGAAAATTCCTATCTATTCTTCCACCAAATTAAATAATTTGAGATCCAGTACTATCTTAATGCTAAGCATTGCCTCATACTTGCCCTTTTTGCCTTGGGCTGAAGGCTTATGATCAGGATCTGATCACCTCGAAACCCTCCTACATCAGAAGATCACCATTATCTTCATGAGAAAACCTATAGACGAGACAGAAAATGGAACATTAATCGGAAGTAGACGGAGCTCGTGGATGCATGATAGTGTAATGCCTTTTATCTGCAAATTTGTGAAACTAGGAAATAAAAGGGAAAAAGAAGAAGAGTGAAAGGTCCAAAAGTCTAACGTTGCATTGATATCATTTGTTACATAACATTATTCTGCGATTGATATTATTGCGCTACTAGTTGTAGATAATCAGACGCATTATTACAATTTAATTTGAGCTACCTCCACGTTCCTCAAAAGAATGACAGAATGTGACTTGGCTACCAAAAGGAGAGTATCATAAGCATTGATTATAAAAATGATGTCATCACCGTCCTCCTCGTGTTGCAGTTGGGAGAGGTCGAACTGCAGCTAGAGGGTTCACTTGATATGAGAATGAAAACTGCCACAGGTCTGCTATAGCCTTCTTTGCAGCTGAATAGATAGATGGAAAGGGAATTCTGATTGCCTCTATATCTAATTCAAATTTACAACCATTTCTTATTCAAAATTCAGCAACCTATAATTGTGATCTAAGTAAATACTATTGAAAGCGTTCTTTGAAACTGCTAACAAGGGAAGACAACTACCTCCACCCGAGCAATTCCCAAACTTCAAAGTGAATGACCGGAACCACCAAAAACATGGATCTACATGCAAAATTGTTTGTTTTGTACTAACCTCCTCAATAGGCAGCTAGGAAATTGTTTTCTAAGTCTTTTGGTGATCCGATCCCTCAATAAAATTTATATCTTTTGACGGGGAATAATGAGTTTCATGGTTATTTTCTTGCAAAACTGAGGAGAGCTGTGATGAATTGAATGTTTTGAGAGGATATATAGAGCGTAGTCGCCTCAAAAGTACCTGGAAAAAAACATGGCAGTACATATAAAGATGGAACAGAATGATAATATTCCTATGAATAGGTTAGTA
>NW_011499850.1:389652-390320 GCF_000495115.2 Populus euphratica | reverse complement strand
CAGTGATATGATAAAATGGGTGTTGAACCCGCGTTGTTATTTATTTTTGTTTATTTTTATTTTTTTCACATGCAAAAATTTACAAGTATTTATATATATAAATATCAAAAAATACAATTAAATATCATAGAAAATTACCTGAGTACCCCTGTATAGGCAAAATATTGAAATACCCTCGGATTTATCAAAAATTTATGAAAATGCCACTGGCGGAGCGTGTGGCTCACGCGTGGTTACTGTTGACGGCGGCGAAATTTTCCAGTGAGATTCCGGCAAAAAGATGGTCGATTCTGGTAGATCTGAGGACGAGGATTCTGATGGTGGTGGTATTGTTGGCCGTTGATGGATGAGGAGAGAGAATCGACGACTTGAAGGACGATTGGCCGATGTCGGTCGCGGCCTTTTTCCGGCCAAAATCGCCGGTGAAAAAGTGTAAAACGGCCGGGTTTTTGCTTCAGAGGAGGCGATGCACGTTTCTGTGGGGTTTCACGGCTTGAAACAACCGAAAATGGGAGATCGGCGGAGAGAGAGGGAATCGCCGGCGAAAGGAGAGAGAACCTCTGGGTTGTGCTACAGTGTGGACGAGTGTATTATGCGCTCGTGCGCCTGAAGGCTGTGAACCGTTGGATCTCGGATGAACAGATCGTGCGGCGGGGGGGGCCTTCTGT